>NC_059386.1:2025000-2115000 GCF_019703515.2 Myxocyprinus asiaticus
TTGAAATTCACAAGGTAAAACATCATATAATGTGTAGTTGTTGAGCTTTCAATATAGCAAAGGGTGAATGTAATTTACAAATCACTCCTTTTTGTTTTTATTAGCATTTTTCATACTGTCCCAACTTTTTTGGAATTTGGGTTGTACATGTACAAGTTTGAGATGGAAGACTGGCTCATTTACATCATTGACAATGCTTGATGGGAGTGGGCAGTCATTGAACAACTTCCCTGATTGGTGGAGCGCTTGTCAGGATTACGGGTTGTGTAGTTCTTCACTGGGAATTTGGCTTTTACACACAATTGTCAAAAATGAAGTTGAAATCTCACTGGCTTGTGGCTTCTACAGAAGTATATGTCATCACTTAACCTCAGAGCTCATGGTAGGTCTGTCTTGAAAGGTTACGTTAAATATCAATTTCCCTAAGGAGAAAATAAGGATTTTTACTTTGGCAACCCAGCTGTTGCGCTCTATTGCTGGGGGTTGGGTCAGGGGCATATAATATTGCAGAGTAGGATGCTCCGATCAGGATTTTTACAGCCGATACCGATCATGATCTTCTTGTCACCTGATTGGCCAATACAGATCCTGATCAGTTCACCTTTTATCAAGGTCTCTGTCATAATTAGCTATATGTAAGCTTTCTGCACACTGTTACTATTAATTTAATTTTCCTCTTCCCAGTAATATCACTTTGCCTAGTTTTTGCTGACAAAAAAAGTTTAAAAAGCTTTTTTTCTATCTAGAATACCAGCCAATACCGATCGGTGGGCGATCGATCGGAGCATCCCCATTGCATTGGTGTTGTCATTCAACATAAGGGATGTAATGTTTTAGTTTTTCTTTTTGAAAACTGTAGGCATACACAAAACACTGCTAAACTACTACAGAAACAACGATTATTTGGATTAATATTAGACTGATTATAAATTGATTCAAGACAAGTACATGGCGCAATGTTGACCTAGACCTACTAATATCTGATCATAGTACTAGATCATTTTTTAAATATTTTATGCTTTTTTTGTTTGTTTGTATGGCGCAGCTGCTTGGACACTTGATGGTGGTTGCAAAGAAGTGTGCCGAGCAGGTGGGGTTACCCAGAGGATACCGGTTGGTGGTGAATGAAGGTCCTGATGGGGGTCAGTCTGTTTACCACATTCACATCCATGTTCTGGGCGGTCGTCAGCTGGGTTGGCCTCCTGGTTAACTATCCTGTCACAGAAGTTCACTGTATCACTGTTCATCATTGTGCATCATAATTGAGGTTAATTGTTACATGTCGATAGTCAATGAAAAATAAAACAGCAAAAAAGTGCTGTCAAAGTTCATGAATAAACATGGAAAAACTACTGTCTGAAGTTCTTACATATGTTTTTGTGATATTGTTTATTAATGTGTTAGGTTGAAGTTTATAAGCCTTGCCACAAAGAGATATTTCTTAGAACACTGTCTCTACTTCCTGGAGGGTATTCCAGAAACCAGGTTAAACGACTTACCCGGGTAAGTTTACTCAGAGTCAGCAGATAACCTCAACTTTCAGTTCCAAAAACTGAGGCAACTCTCAGGATATGTTAGTTGGCATAGCAACTTAATCACTGAACATAAACTACTCCAGAGTAGGTTATGTTCCAGAGTTAGTTTATTTCAGGTAGATGTCAGTAAGTTTCAGAGGTTGTCAGTGCATGCGCGCCCTTTTGATAGTGACACAGTGGGCGTAGAAACTCAGATTACACAAACAATTATACTTTAAAAGCATTATTATGGTAAACTACAATCTCTACTTTACCTCATAAATCTTCTTTACTCTGGCATTTCCTGTCTCTCACACCATATATTTTCACTACAAAGTGAAAAAAAAGTGTATACATTATGCTTTTTCTTTTAATGGGAAGTTTTTAATACTGTAATATTTTCAACGAAGAACACTTTGGAAAGGCCTCCACACTGTAAAGAGAGGGCTTTATGTATTTATATTTAGCTCTTCTAATAAATAATTTTATTTCATGATATTAATATTATAAACATGTCAATAAATATAATAGATACAATTATTATAGCACCCACATTCTTTTTACAGTTCCTTGAGACAATGAATATTCATGTTATTTATAAAATTACATTCCATAGTATTAATATACAGGTAATGTCTGCCAATTCAAATCTTAAGCAATTAATCACTCATTATTCTTCATTTAATAGATAATGTGTGATCATCTCATGGACCACAGATATAGCATAGAGGTTAGAGATTTGATTTCTTAGCACTTTAATTCATGTACTGTACATATAAATACACATATTTCCAGACTTTTGATGAAACAGCCTACAGAGAGGAGGTGCACACTCTGACACACTGGTGTCAGGAGCACAACCTCTCCCTCAACGTCAGTAAGACGAAGGAGCTTGTGGTGGACTTCAGAAGAAAAGACAGAGAACACAGTCCCATCACCATCAATGGAGCACCAGTGGAGAGAGTCAGCAGCTTCAAGTTCCTGGGTGTCCACATCACTGAGGAACTCACATAGTCCATCCACACTGAAGTCCTTATGAAGAAGGCTCATCAGCGCCTCTTCTTCCTGAGACGGCTGAGGAAGTTTGGAATGAACCGCCACATCCTCACATGGTTCTTCACCTGCACTATAGAGAGCATCCTGACTGGCTGCATCTCCGCCTGGTACAGCAATAGCACCACCCATAACCGCAAAGCACTGCAAAGGGTGGTGCGAACTGTCAGACACATCATCGGAGGTGAGCTTCCCTCCCTCCAGGAAATATATACAAGGCGGTGTGTGAAAAAAGCTCGGAGGATCATCAGAGACTCCAGCCACCCGAGCCATGGGCTGTTCTCACTGCTACCATCAGGTAGGCGATATTGCAGCATCAGGACCCGCACCGGCCGACTCCATGATAGCTTCTTCCCCCAAGCAATCAGACTTTTGAACTCTTCATCTCCCACAATCAAAATACATCAGCACTGCACTTTATTACTCTTACTCTTATATCTCACACCAGACTGTCATAAATTATATTATTATATTATATTCTCTCTTAACAACTTACTATCAGCCGACATACAGTACAATACAGTCTACTGTACATTCTATTTATACTTTTTTATTTTTATTGAATAATGCGTATCTATATTGTGTGTATTGTATACTGTACAGTGTATGTTATTATTTGTATACAGTTGTGTGTAATTATGTGTATAATAGACTTTAAATTGTGTTGTGTTAATTTGATGTTATTGTAAATATGGTATATGTCTCATCACTGTCACCACTGCTATATCGATCGGAACTGCACCCAAGAATTTCACACACCATTGCACTTATGTATATGGCTGTGTGACAATAAATGTGATTTGATTTGATTTGACTTGTTTATTGTACTCTATTATCTGAAAATATAAATGAGACATGCTTTCATTTAGAGTAACCTGTAGTGCCCTCCTTTAGCTGGCGGTCAAGTGATTCAATGAAAATGTGTCTTTCTGATGCTCAGCCTGCTCTACTTCATTTGGAACAGTATATGGTCCTCAAAATTTAATTTTTAATCTGCCTTTCAATATTGACCTTTTACTTCCTTTACAACTAGGAAGAGATGAGAGTTACTTTTCCCTAATTCTGAGATAATTAACTTCTCTAATGTATAATCAGACAGATGATCTTCAATTAAAACAACATCATTTCATTCAGTAGCAAGCCTCTGGGGGCAAATAGACCCTCCTCTACACTAGACTGCCCAGCCATGGCCTTTTAGGGTACAAACAACAAGCAAGTTTTAATGCCACACCAAATAAGAAAAGGACATAAAGGACATATAACTCTGTGGGACTCCCATCATTCTTCACCTCTGTTACAGCAGATCTTCATCTTATAATGCACATGAATAATTATGTGTGGCCTACTGATAAACATTCAAATCTATGGAAAATTATCACAACTGTGGGAGATCCTACAGTTGTAAAAGGGTCTATTAATATAATGACACCATCAGCAACTGTGGGAAATTAAATGTAATATGATTCATGATATTAAGTTTTCAGAAACCTCAATGTTAAACTGGGCACATCAAATGGTATTAAAAATAAAGGAAATACATTCAGTTCACATGACATACAGTAAAATAAAATTAGCATGCACAGTACATAATAATAATCTTAAAATATATAGTAAAACTATAGCCTATTATAATACTAATAGAATATGAATGTTAATGAATGAATTCAGTGCAAACAAATAACATAACGGTGGACCTATTAAACAATAATGTACACTGGCAGCCAAAAGTTTGGAATAATGTACAGATTTTGCTGTTTCGGAAGGAAATTGGTACTTTAATTCACCAAAGTGGCATTCAACTGATCACAAAGTATAGGCAGGACATTACTGATGTAAAAAACAGCACCATCACTATTTGAAAAAAGTCAATTTTGATCAAATCTAGACAGGCCCCATTTCCAGCAGCCATCACTCCAACACCTTATCCTTGAGTAATCATGCTAAATTGCTCATTTGGTACTAAAAAATCACTTGCCATTATATCAAACACTGCTGAAAGATATTTGGTTCATTAAATGAAGCTTAATATTGTATTTGTGTTTGTTTTTGAGTTGTCACAGTATGCAATAGACTGGCATGTCTTAAGGTCAATATTAGGTCAAAAAAAAAAAAAAAAAGAAACAGATTTCTCTAGAAACTCATCAGTCAATCATTGTTTTGAGTAATGAAGGCTATACAATGATTGAAATTGCCAAAAAAAAAATCATACAAAGGTGTACACTACAGTCTTCAAAGACAAAGGACAACTGGCTCTAACAAGGACAGAAAGCGATGTGGAAAGACAGATGTACAACTAAACCACCTCAGAGTGTCACTCACACAATATCAAGACAGTCTGATGTTGAATTTCAAAATTAAAGCCCTCTAAAATGTCATATATACGCTGTGTTTTCTATAAATTCAGACAGATATTAAAAGGAAACTCCCTGTTTCCACAGAACAGTTTAATTTCAGAATGATAGTACACTACCTGAGAGTGTCACTCACACAATATCAGGGCATTTTGGTGTTGAATTTCAAAATTAAAGCCCTCTAAAATCTCATTTATATATAAACTGTCCCTTTTTCAGGACACAGTATTTTAAAGATAATTTTGTAAAACTTCAAATAACTTTACAGATCTTTATTGTAAAGAGTTTAAACAATGTTTTCCATGCTTGTTCAATGAACCATAAACAATTAATGAACATGCACCAGTGGAACGGTCGTTAAGACACTAACAGCTTACAGAAGGTAGGCAATTAATGTCACAGATATAAAAACTTAGGACACTAAAGAGACCTTTCTACTGACTCTGAAAAACACCAATAGAAAGATGCCCAGGGTTCCTGCTCATCTGCGTGAACGTGCCTTTGGCATGCTGCATGGAGGCACGAGGATTGCAGATGTGGCCAGGGCAATAAATTGCAATGACCATTGTAGGAAAGTCTATTCCTTTAATTGCACTTTCATACTTCACCACTAGAGGGCACATGTCTTTCACATTACTGATTCCTATACACCTTTCCCTTTAAGACCATGTGCTTTATACATCATACAAGCTGGGTTAATGTGAGCATATAATCTTTAAAACTGTGTGCGTTCGTGAAGAAAAAGTACGTTATATCTCATTTTCTAGTAGAAATATACCTGTTAATAAAGTTGATGTTAATCATTATGATGTTGTATTAATCTTGTAAATTGACATTATTTGGCCATCTCTGTCGGGAAGCTGATGTGCTAGTTTTACAGACATGTGCTATAATGCACTGTTGTTATATTAAGGTATAAATGTTAATCTTTTAGCCAGATTAACTTCATTTGACACACTACACGATAATTATTGTGGATTTGTCAGTGAATTTCAGACAATAGATGATTGTTTATTGTTCATTTATGTTCAGTATGGGAAATGTTTAATATATAACAATTTAACATAAGGATTGTAATATTGATTGTCTAATTTGCACAATTTTCTTCTGTTTCAGACCACACACCCATACACACATACCCTTTTCACCACTATACATTATAAACCCAGTTGCTCACAGTTGTGACCTGTATCCATGTACCCAGCTTATCATTAAAGTTTTGTGGATGTAACTCTCCGAGCCCTTACTCTCTTACCGGAGTCACCAGTTTTCAAGGACTATCTGAACATTCCAGAGGCACCACCTCTACAAATGGTCCTTCGAGCCAGATGATAGCAAACTTGAAGACAACATGCAGTCGCAGCAAGAGGTCACGGAGCCGATCGTGCGCCCTCGTACTCAGCAGGAGAAGCACCCACCAGCCTACTTAAGTGATTATGACGTTGGGTATCAACCAAGCCAAATTCTTGCTTCCAGTGCGGATACCAGCAGTATAATGCCAGTGGCTACCATTCCAGCTGCACAACCAGACAATGTGACTGCGCCTAGTAGACCACCTTCATCCCATTCATCTGCTAGTTCACATTGCAGCAAATCAAGAACAAAGACCAGCAGAAGCTCTGGATCCAGCCGGACAACGGCTTCACAACTGACTGATCTACAGGCAGCTATTGTAGAGGAGAAACTAAAGAGCATGGAGCTTGCAGAGACAGATGGTGGAGGAAAGCAAAGCTGAAGAACAGTGTGAATTCCTGGATCAACAAGCACGCCTAGCGCTATATGAGAGAGAAGATATGCTCAGAGAACAGCAAAGGAGAAGTCGGCATCTAGATGAAGAGGCCCGTGCAGCTCACAAGACCAAAGAACTGATCACTAAGCAGCTTGAAAGACAGAGGTGCATTAAACAGAAGGAGATGGAGCTAGAGAAAACACGTCACATCGCATCCCTTCTTAGAGAATCAGAGACTGAAAATGTAACACCTGTTCCACAAACCAGAAGTGAACTTGACCCAGGGCAGGTACAGACTGATATACTCTGCTCACAGAAGGTAGAAGTTGCTCACAACATGACACATCAGTTATCTGATAATCCACAGCACTCAACACCTTACATACATCAGAGTAATCCTGTCACTACTGTAGGGCCTTGGCCCAATCAAAATGGCAGCAGAGACCGCATGGCCCTTTGTTCTATAATCAAAGGAGAGACATTGAACTCAGTTTCCCAGGATCCTTCACAAATTCACAACTGGATGCGAAGTACCGCCCATGGACCCAGTCTCAAACGCCATTAGTTGAAAGCGGCCTACGACCGATGACGTTATCTTGTCAATAAAACAGCGGACAGATGTAGTTTGGCCTCTCTGTGCTAAGCTCTGCCTGGCTGTTAAGGGACATCTGTACTGTGCACGTACTGAAGGAGTTTTCCCACCGTTTTGTACTGAGAACAAAGAGACCACGTTTTTCTAACCTCACCATTTGGCCACGGTAGAGTAAGATTAACTTAGCTTTGTTCAAGTCTTATAGTATACTTATAACAACCGGTTCAGTTTCACTGTAAAGCAACAGTGAATTTATTTTGAAAAATGGAAAGACGACCAGTTTCCCTTCTCCCTCTTTTTCATTCAGCGTTGACTACATTCTGCATTCTTCTCCATCGCTGGATCCGAAGAATAAAGCAGAGACGTGTCTTTTCGCTGACGAGCGTAAGACAAGGGACCATCCAGACCGTTTCTCCTGACCGCTCAATGCAACAGGAATTCCAATGGACAACCCTACTGAAATCACACAGGATTTCCCAAGTAAGGCTTGATATCTGTGCAGATTTAGTTTAGAAACTGTGATTTTCCTTGTGAAACTAAATCGTATTTTTGATTCTAAATGCTGATGTTTTGAGTATATTTGCATGTTAAACTCTGCTCGCTGTTTGCTGTTTCGAGTTGGGAGATTTGTATTTAGTATTCTTTTTGGGTTACGTTTGTTTTGTTGAGTGATCTGAACTAGTAATTCAGTCCCGCTGTTACGAGCGGTTACCCTTAATTAATTTGCATACACTTTTCCTCTCTCTCTCGCTCTCATTCTCTCTCTCTCTCACTGATATTCATTGAGTGAGCGGCGCCGCAGTTTATGTTCGACTCAGGCTGGTGAACCAAATTCTCCCGACTGTTTTGTCAGTTCCTTTGAGTGTCCGCTCATTTCCACCCTCACGTGGTATCAGCTCCATTTTGGATCTAACCCTCCATTTTGAACCTGATCCTCCATTTTGATTCCTTTGTTACCGCATCTGGACACACACACACACACTCATATATACACACACACACACACTAGCATACAGCTCCACTGTTAGTTTAGGATTTCCTTGATTTATTTTTGGATTATATTCGGATAGTATTGGCTGTGTTCACTACTGCTTGATTATAATAAATCTTGTTATATTATAAGTACTCCTGTTTGTTTTGTTTGAATATTGTGTTGAAGCCAACCTCTGCCACGTCAAAAACTCCCCCAAGTTACCTCAGAGTACTGTTATTTTATTGGTGTTACAAACTAACTGTAACTAAATTACTATTATATTTGTATAGCAATAATTTAACTAGTTTTTCCCCTTTTTGATTATTTTGATTAACAATTAAGATACTCAACCTACAGGGTAGATTTTGTTTTGTGAGACTCAATCAGTAACTTGCTATCATTTTTCTCTTTTCAAAGAGTGGTGCCCCGAGAATAGAATTTAATGAGTTAAATTCTATTTAATTATTATTTAATTGTTATTTAATTATTCCATAATTAATAACAATTAATTATTGATTATTTCTGATAGTAAAACTGATTTAAACAACCAGTAGCACCTACATAATAATTGGTGCCCCGTGTGAGGCCGTGATAATTGTTGGCTTCCTCCAATATTCTTGCAAATAACTCTTAAATATTTTAGAATAGCCAAAGTTTTCCCCTCTTGGCTTCCTTTTTCTCCAGGAAGTTCAAACTGCTAAGACACAAGGCCGGTTGTGGTTGTGAATCATTGCAAGTGTTGTGTTAGTGGTTGCTAGTTTGGTACTAATTCATTACTCATTCTGTTTGTGTTTGAGAGATTCAGTCACTAGATACTAACAAAGTAGTCTGACGTGCTGATAGTCATACTGTGATTATTAACACCTAAATTAGCAGCTCAAGGAACAGTTAATAATACAAAGCAGTTGCTCGTGAGTGACAGGTAAGTGGTTCCCCCTGTGCATTCTTTTCTCAGGATAACGACTGGTGCGTCAGTGTTTTCCACAGAGCAACAGGTGTCGTGAGTCGCCACCCTCAAAACTCAGCTAAGGTTTCAGAATTGTGAACTCGTAAAGAGTTCCTATAGGGGTCCACTGGACATCACCCTCTCACCTGTCAAACCAGGGAGATATGAGTAGCCAGTCCCCATCAGCGTCCAGAGCTGAAGCTCCCAGGTCAGGTGAGGAAACCTCACTGTCCAACTGGGTTGCTGACCACCTCCTTGTCTCTAGAGAAGAAAGGGAGGAGCTTAACAGCTACACACCATCTCAGTGTGATGCTGAAATGGCCGCCGTGGTAGATAATGCACACGATCCTCAAGGGAAGGTAACCACTATCCAGGAGGTAGTTGATAGGCTGTTTCTACTTTACCACCACAAGGCCCAGTTGCAAATAGCAAATTGTATCAGATGGATACAAGCGGGACCAAGACACAGGTCTACGCATGCGCCAGCTTGACTCCTTTGCGAAGGACATAGAACATTTCGACCCAGCAAGCCGAGATTCAAATGTCAACGATTACCTTAGGGAAATCGAACATTGTCTTGCCGACTTGCCTCATGCCTCGGCGCGTGAGAAGTTGAAACTCATCTGGAAAACATCTTCCAGAAGCGTCCACGCTTTCGTCGAGACTCAACCGCCGCTCATTCGTGACAGCTATCCAAGGCTTTGCAGGGTTCTGTGCGAGGAGTACTCGCCATATACTGATGAAACATCAGCCACTCTCAGTGCCATCCGCATCCAACAGAAGCGGTTGGAGCCTCCTAGGGAGTACTATAGGCATTTAAGGAATGCATATTTCCAAGGAAGTAATGAGCCAGGTCTGGAAGAAGAGCGAGGGTTCAGATCTCTCTTCCTCCATAACCTCCACCCCTGTGTGCGAACCCACGTTACACTGATGTGTAAACAGGGTAGACCGACCATGCAGGGAATTAGGAAGATGGCCCAAATGACTTGGGAAACAGTCGTGCGTCCGACTGATAAACCAGAAGATGATGTCAGAGTCCTAGACATCCAGTCTTCAGAGAGGGCAGACTTAGGGCTTGAGGGCTATGAAATACCTCAACCTAGAGTAAGCTGCGAAGCGGCAGCCCCAAAACGCTTGCCCAACCACCCACAGGGGGGTTGGAGAAACCAAGGGAATGACCATAAGGGTCCCTCCCAGGGTCAGAAAAAACATAAAAACAGAATCCCTCTCCAAAGAAAAGGAATGTCGGGTTTGTGAAAAGCCCCAGACAGTGGAATGGAAATAAAGGGAATCATTCTGAGCCTCCTGGAAAGAGTGTTCTGAAGCGTCAACACAGCCTCATCCAGAAAAGCCTAGCAGACGTGACAAAGCACATCGAAGGGTTAGATGATGGCCACAAAAAACCCGATGGTGACAGTCCGTCAGCATGACTAGCCCATGCACTTCCCTCCTCTTCCCCCAAAGTCTACTTTGTAGGCTGGGAGAAGAACACAGGGAAGACCCAGACGCACCCAGTGGCAGTAATGCCGAATACCATGCTCCGCTTTTTAAATTTTTGGGAGACCTTGTCCACAAGGGTAATGCCAGATGCATATACACCTCAGTGTCGGTAGGAAGGTGTATAGACATCCATGCGTTACTGGACACTGGGCCTGAAATCAGCCTAATGTATGAGGAGACTTTCGCAGAAGTCGCCAGGGCAATGCTCTCTCTTGGTAAACCACTGCAGACAGAGTCCTGTGATGTGAGCCTTGTCAGCTACACACAAAACAGAGCCCCCATCACAAAACGCGCTTGGCTTGATATCACCTTCCATGAGATGACCCTCAATCATCCCATTTATGGTCTCAGGCAAGCATTGAAAACCATCCGGCAGCGGTTGATCCAGAACATATGTTGTCTGATCAGACCATCCCTCAGGCGTGTCAGGCAGTGAGCGAGTTTGACCTGACTATCCCAGCTAGAACTGCAGGTGCCCCTGTCTGCCTCATGATACTCAAGGGACAGATGATACCTGGTTCACAGGCATTCTTCCAACCCTTGCCATACTTCTGGGAACTCAGCCTGACCGTCTGTGGTACACCTCTGCTTAAGCTCAACAACCGCTCAGCTTACTTGCTTGTCCAGAACCTAACAAACATACCAATTGTTGTGACGGCACGTAGACCATTAGGGTTTCTGATCGACAGCTCGTTTCATGACTTCGAGCTGACAGTGCCCGTGATTGGAGAGCTGCCTCCATCCTTGACGAGAGGGGAGAACCTTGAACCCCTCCTTCTCACCTTCCCGAACAAAATGATCACAGTTGCTTGTCATGAGGGGCTACACAATAAAGAAGTCTGCAGTACTGCCTTGGGCATGGAAATGGACATGATTGTGTATGCCCTCACTGCTCACTCGGGTGACATGATTTCAACTGGTGACGAAGCTGGTTCCCCACCAGAGGAACCTTATCCAGGATTCAAGGATGAAATAGCACAACTCACTAAGGCAGACGCCTTAACGACAAAGGGTCAAAGACAAGAACTGCGGAAGTTGTTTCACGACTTCCAACAGATCTTTTCAAGGGATTACAACAAATGTGGAATCACCGAACTCCATACAGTTCATATCCCAACTGATCCAAATGCACCACCCACATTCGTACACCAGTACAGAATTCCTTTAGCTGCCTACGAGTCAATCCAAGAGATACTTGACACGTTGCTGAGGAAACGCATTATTTGGGAGTGTAACTCCACATACAACTCACCATTGTGGCCGGTGTTGAAGCCAAATGGAAAGTGGCGCTTCACAATTGACTATTGACAACTGAACAAACAGGTCCCTCTTTCACGATGGCCCATGATCCACCTGGATCAGGAGCTTGCGAAAGTGAAAAGAGCCTGTTTCTTTTCAACCGTCGATGTGTCCAATGGGTTTTGGACAATGACAGTCGACCCAGTAGATCAGTACAAGCTCTTTTGGCAATCGACAGTTCACTTGGAACCGATTCCCATTTGGATATTCAAACTCTCCAGCTGAGTTTAATATCTTCTTGCACAAACCCATGAGTGATGCTGCTGCCTGCGGCAACCTGATCTATGTGGATGACATCCTCATGTGAAGTCAGACATTTGAAGAACACCTGACCGAAATACGATATGTGCTCAGCCAGCTTTCCAGTGCAGGAGCCAAGCTGGCCCTCACCAAAAGTCAGTGGTGCCGCACCAAGGTTGAGTACGTGGGCTTATTGGTGGGTGCCAATGGTATTGAACCCCAAGCAGGGAGAGTTCAAGCCATCCAAACATCAAAGCCCCAACTGACGTGTCGGGACTCAGGAGCTTCTTGGGCATCTGCAACTGCTCCAGACAGTTCATTGAGG
Organism: Myxocyprinus asiaticus; assembly: GCF_019703515.2. Taxonomy (NCBI): domain Eukaryota; kingdom Metazoa; phylum Chordata; class Actinopteri; order Cypriniformes; family Catostomidae; genus Myxocyprinus; species Myxocyprinus asiaticus. Next base: position 2,037,523 of record NC_059386.1, read on the forward strand.
AATATGCGGAGATAGCCAGGCCCCTTACTGAGCTCCTCCGGAAAGACAAGGTCTTTGAATGGGGAGACCCTCAAGAGCAGGCTTTTAGAGAACTGAAAGCAAAGCACTGTTCAGCCCCTTCTCTTGCCTACCCAGACAAGGATAAGGAGTTTCATTTAGAGGCGAGTTTCTCCTCCCACTGCCTCAGTGCCGCCCTGGCACAGAGGTATGACAAGAGAACCGAGTCATTGCCTATGCAAGCCGACCTCTGAGCAGTGTAGAGCTGAAGTTCTCTGACTGTGAGAGAGCCCTCCTAGCCACAGTCTGGGCTGTGGAACACTTTCGCAGCTACATTGGGGGTCAGAAGGTAATCACTGAAACTTGCCAACAGCCTGTCTCCTTCCTCAATAGCCAGCGGCTAAGAGAAGGATGAGTGTCCAACTGTCGCATCGTGTCATGGATGATGGCACTACAAAGCTATGACATCGAAGTCAGGTACGCTCAGAACCACAAGATGGCTTTGGGTCAGGGCCTGGCTGAGTGCCATCATTGTGACTGTGAAGGACAGACAGGTTCCCCGCCCTTCCTCGTTACCACTTTTTCTCTTCCCTCAAATCATCATTACTATGATGAAACTGTCAAGACCTCCCGAAGGTTTACGTGGATGGCTGCTCTTTTCACCATGAGAGCCAGACCCGAGCTGGAGTGGGCATAGTCTGGGTCAATTACGTCGTTCATGCGCCAGACAGTTACCAACTTGGTGCAAAGACTAGCCAGTATGCAGAAATTGCCGCAGCACTCATTGTGTTGCAACAAGCCGCTAGGTCGGCTATTGTGCAGTTGGTAGTCTGCTCCGACTCTAACTACGTCCGCCACAGTTTCGTCTCACACTTCCCCACTTGGAAATAAAATGGCATGAAGAATGCCAGAGGTAAAGAGATCAAACACTCTGAACTCTTCCTGGCTTGTGACCAACTCGTGACTGACCGAGGGATGACTGTGTATTGGAAGAAGGTCAAAGGTCATTCACAAACTCTTGGCCCCAACAAAGAGAGCAACGATGAAGCTGATCATTTAGCTAAGCAAGGTGCAGTAGAGGGCCCACTATGGGAATTCAAGGAGGAGTGGCTCCCTAAACCACTATCTTGCTCGGTGAATGCTCACACCCGTAGACAGGCAAGAGAGAACCGGGAAAATCCCCAAAACTGCTTGCAGACTGTGAACCTGGGTCGACAACTGGGCGACACAGACTTGAGTGCCATACAGGAACGGGACCCGGTGATCCAGGCAATCCGGCAGCAGTTGATGGAACCTCAAACACAACGGGCCCTATCATCCTCTTTACAGGACTCAAACCAAAAACTAAAAGAACTAAAAGCTCTTTGTCAGGTACAACAACACCTGAAACTTGAGAAAGGCCTGTTGGTCTATGTTCCCGATGGTCCAGGTCCACCCTGGTGGGTCGTTCCGACCGACCATAGGAGGGTGATTCTAACACATGCCCACGATGCTCCCATTGGAGGTCACAGGAGCTACAAAGCTACCTACTACACCATCCAACAGGTTGCGTACTGGCCATTTATGCTCAAAGACACTAATGCCTACGTAAAGGGATGTTTGATCTGTTGTCAGTTCTGTCCTTCCTGGCCACTGAATCGAGCTCCACTGCAGGTCAAGGGAATCACGTTTCCTTGGTCCAATCTGCAGATGGATTGGATCGAACCAGTACCCAAGTTGGCGCGAGGCAACAAATACCTCCTCACTGTCACCTGTGCTTTTACAAAATGGGTGGAGTGTTTACCAGCACCCAATGACATGGCTGAAACCACAGCACTCTGCTCTGTGCTGATGAACCATGTGTTCAGCCATTGGGGGCTACCTCTCTCAATCGACTCAGACAGAGGCACTCATTTCACGGCGGCTGTGATGAAAACAATGTGGGAAATGTTGGGTGTGGAAGCCAAATTCCACACTGCATACCACCCCCAGTCATCCGGTCAGGTTGAGCGAACCAACCGTACCATTGTCAGCATGCTCAAGAAGTATGTCAACAGCAATGGCAAAGATTGGGACGTGAAACTCCCTTTGGTACTGATGGCCATCAGGTCTACTCCACACCGCACCACGGGGGTCACACCCTTTGAAATGATGACTGGGAGGGAAATGACTCTCCCACTACATCTGCTGTACCGTCCAGAAGACGTCAGTGTTGCAACCGCATATACTGCACATCAGCACGTGACCGAGTTAAGCAAACACCTCCAAACTACGCTTGCTTGGGCCCAAACAAACCTGGAAACCAGTGTCAAAGGACAAAAGGCCTATTACGATAGGAAAACGTCTGACCGCGAATATAAAGTAGGTGATAAATTCCTCTACTACAAGTTCGCTAAACCGGTGGGAATCGCCAAAAAGTTCCTACCAAGCTGGTCAGGTCCCTTTGAGATTATAGGGAAGCTCTCCCCGGTAGCTTACCGAATCCGTATCTCGAAGCCAAACCAAACACCAACGTACAAACGGGTCCATTAAAATCAGATCAAACCCTTTGAACAGTCCCACTCCAAAGGGGAGCGGACCCACAACAATAGTGTCTCTTGTAGTTGGGTGTAGCATGCTTTACTCATACATTAGCATGCACTAACCCTTAAGACTACTCCCGCAAACACAGGGTAACGAGACTCTTGTATGTTTCAGGATGAAATTCCTTTGGATCCTTGGCATCTTCCTCAACCAACAGCTCACACAAGCCAGTGAGGTGGTAGAAACCAGCCTGCCAACCAGTATTGTCCTACAGGAGACCCCTGGGCTCTTAAACACCCATTGCCACCTCTACACCCAAAGAATATACGTTCGTTTAGACCCTTGGGATGTGTATCGCAAACACATCCAGTTATGACGGAGGGCAGGGTAAGCGGAACCCAAACCCAGGACACAGCTGAACATGGCAAATTGACAACTGTCCACATCCTAGAACAACTACAGAAATCCCTAGTCACAGAGGATGAACTCAGTGGGAATAAATGACCAAAGCGGTTCCTCGGTGGCCTGCTAGTAGCAGCATCAGCCATTGGTTCCCTGTTCTCTATCGGCCTTTCGGCTGCCAACTCCATCAGTCTCGGTACACTCCAAAGACAAATGGGTGAACTTAATGAGGAAATTCCAGAAATCCAAGAGAAACTCCTGTTACAACAAGAACAATTACAGGATCTGGGTAAAACCCTACAGGGTACCATACTCACTGTGAACATGCACTCTGCAATTCTAAATAACACTTTGCATGCTCTGGATGCCTTGTCAGAAGTTGTGAGATCAGACATAACATATTTGCGAATGGTTAGAGATCTAATGCATGACCTTGTAAGGGAAATTAGCACGTCAGTTAACAGCCTGAGTGGGGGAAAGATCCCATCCTACCTAGTTCCCCTAAACATGGTTGCACAAATCCTTAGATCGGCCACTACCACCGTTGTGCAAACTTCCCGGATACATCTGGCATACAGCCTTGGCAGTGCAATCCCCATCCATGTAAATCCTCAGAACCTAGAGATAGGATTTATCCTTAACTTACCCATTATAGAGAAACAGAACATTTACCGACTGAAATCCATATTGAACATTGAGTTTTGGAAGAATAATGTACATGTACACATCAAAACACCACCGCTGCTTGCCTACCACGATGATGACCCCTCTCTCTACCTTATTCCCAATCTGAACATGTGTACGAACACCAAGGAGATACATTGGGTTTGCCCCAGCAACCCCTTTTATCAGAGATATTACCGACCACCTGTGCGGTCTGAGGGCTGACACCCCAGAGCAAAAATGCCAGGCTAGTATGTCTGTTAAAGACGAAGGGACAGAATCTAGTGTAGAAAGAGCTAGTAGTTGATGGCTTGTCAGTACCCCTGCCACCAAGATCCTAATGTCATACGACCGTCATGACACAAACACTAAATTAACAATCCTAAACCAAACGGTATTCTTGAAGGTCCCTCAAGGGGCCACGGTACATATAGCCGACATTGTCCTCCACCATCTCAGTCCAGAGAGACACGATTCAGAGATTGAGATGATGGACGCATTCAGAGGCCACAACCTCACTATTGATGAAACCCTTCAACAACAGCTTCTAGCTGAAGGGACCAAATTAGTAAAGTTCAGTCTCAAATTGACTGGGCTCATGACTACATTTTTCAATCGTATAGGAAAATTATCGGCTTATCAAGAACACCCCATCAGTTTGACTGCCCTTGGGCTCCTCCTTAGTGGTTGGATCATCACGGCAGGTATTGCATACGCCATGCACAGACACATCCAAACACTACACACTAGACTGGATGCTATGACACTCATTCCACAGCGTTTCAAGCTCCTGTCTACCCCTCTACCACTAACTGCTCCTAACTCTGCCCAGGAACAGTTATACTAACTGTAACAATCTTTCCCATTTTCCTTTTCATAATCATTGAAAACTCAGGGATAACAAAGGGTTGTTGAAGTGTTTGATGTGTTTTACCAATGTGAAGTGCTGTTTTGATAGAAACTATGTTAGCTTGCCTAGTTAGAATTCATCTGCCCAGATGTTACCTACTATGACTGCCCAGGTATCAAAAGCCTTTATGAACTGTTAATGTTTCCAGGAACTAAGCTCATGCAAACCCAGGACACATGGACTGTACAACTTTCGGGTTGCTCTCAAGGACTGAACTGTTCAACTTTTGGGTTGCTCTCAAGGACTGTGGCAGGAACCCCAACCTTAAGACCAAAGGGGGGAGGTGTAGGGCCTTGGCCCACTCAAAAACTGTGATTTTTCTTGTGAAACTAAATCATATTTTTGATTCTAAATGCTGATGTTTTGAGTATATTTTTATGTTAAACTCTCGCTGTTTGCTGTTTCGAGTTGGGAGATTTGTATTTAGTTTTCTTTTGGGGTTACGTTTGTTTTGTTGAGTGATCTGAACTAGTAATTCAGTCCCGCTGTTACGAGTGGTTACCCTTAATTAAATTGCATGCACTTTTCCTCTCTCTCTCACTCTCATTCTCTCTCTCTCTCACTGATATTCATTGAGTGAGCGGTGCCGCGGTTTATGTTCGATTCAGGCTGGTGAACCAAATTCTCCCACCTGTTTCGTCAGTTCCTTTATGTGTCCGCTCATTTCCACCCTCACGTGGTACCAGCTCCATTTTGGATCTAACCCTCCATTTTGAACCTGATCCTCCATTTTGATTCCTTTGTTACTGCATCTGGACACACACACACACACACTCATATACACACGCACACACACATTAGCATATAGCTCCACTGTTAGTTTAGGATTTCCTTGATTTATTTTTGGATTATATTCGGATAGTATTGGCTGTGTTCACTACTGCTTGATTATAATAAATCTTGTTATATTATAATAAGTACTCCTGTTTGTTTTGTTTGAATATTGTGTTGAAGCCAACCTCTGCCACATCAAAAACTCCCAAGTTACCTCAGAGTACTGTTATTTTATTGGTGTTAGAAACTAACTGTAACTAGATTACTATTAGATTTGTATAGCAATAATTTAACTAGTTTTTCCCCTTTTTGATTATTTTGATTAACAATTAAGATACTCAACCTACAGGGTAGATTTTGTTTTGTAAGACTCAATCAGTAACTTGCAATAATTTTTCTCTTTTCATTGAGTGGTGCCCCGAGAATAGAATTTAATGAGTTAAATACTATTTAATTATTATTTAATTGTTATTTAATTATTCCATAATTAATAACAATTAATTATTGATTATTTCTGATAGTAAAACTGATTTAAACAACCAGTAGCACCTACACTACTCAGTCCTTAGCTTCACTTTCTTTTCCTGAGCACATTACATCTCTCACTACATCCAAACAATTACATACTGATCCTACAATGGTTGTTCCTTCACCTATTTATCCTGAAGCATCTCCAAGCGTGCCCCCTGAACAGGTAAAATTGCCTACTGTCTCAACCATGCTAGATGTCTATTCTCCTACAACTATGCAGCATTCCCTGTCTTTTGATAGGCAAACTTATGGTCTTAGCCAGTCAGGTGCCAACCCAACCTTTCTGCCTAGATCATATGTCACAGGATTCCACAGGGACTAGTTATGTCCAGCCACCTACTTTAGCAGGCCCAGTCCAGTCTCCACTTCATCCTCCAACAGGTCAGTTACATCAACCTTTTAGGCAACTACAGTTTAACTGTAGTTTAACAACGAACTGTGGCTTTCTGAGCATAGTTCAGACTATGTTCTAGGTCTTCGTTGGAATTGTCTCACTGACCACCTTGGATACAAACATTGCCAAGTTCAATACTCTGAACCCACACTACGAAATGTGTACAAAGTTCTAGCTACACAATATGACCCTCTTGGATATCTTGTATCCTTCAGCACCAAAGCGAAAATACTGATTCAAAATCTCTGGAAACTCAAGATCGGCTGGGATGACAGTATACACCCTGAGAGCTTGTTAGTACAATGGCAAGCTTGGGAGGCCGAACTGGCCAACATGCACACTGTGGAAATACCCAGAGCCTACATACCATGTGCTGACACAAAAGGCACCAAGAGAACCATCCATATCTTTTGTGATGCCTCCGAATGGGCATATGGTAAGGTCGCTTACCTTCACACTGAAGATCGAAAGAAACAGATCTGTGTAGCCTTTGTGATGGCAAGGTATAGAGTGGCTCCTCGCAAACTGATCTCTATGCCCCGCTTAGAGCTTTGTGCAGCTCTCACATGAGCACAGCTGGCAAAGTTACTCAGTGAAGAGCTTTCTGTTCCTTCAAGTGATATAACTCTGAGGACTGATTCGACAACAGTGCTGAGCTGGCTAAGGTCAGACTCTTGCTGCTACAAAGTCTTCATTGGCACACGCATTGCTGAGATCCAGGACATGACTTTGGCATCAAATTGGCGATATGTACAGCAGATAACCCAGCGGATGATCTTACTAGGGGGAAGACTTTGCAAGAGTTGAGCAAATCTCAATGCTGGAGTCAGGGACCACTGTTCCTTTGCCAACACCCCAACACATGGCCATCCCTGCCTCAACTAACAGCTCATGAGGACAGTGATGAGTTAAAAAAGCAATCATTCTGTGGAAATGCATGTATGGCCAAGCCGCAACCTGACATTTCAAATATCAAGAGTTGGAATGAACTGTTGAAAGCAACTCACCAGTCCCTTCATGGGGTGGCTGTTGACATGACTGCAGCAGATGCTATAGCGGCTGAACTACACCTGTTAAAACAAGCTCAGAGTGACAGCTTTCCAGAGGAGGCACTCACGCTGACCAAAGGGAAATCTATATCTACCCAGAGTCATCTAGCTTCACTTTCCCCTGAGTACGATCAAATATTTGGTTTGATCAGAGTTGGTGGATGACTCCGTTGAACTGAGGGCCTAGATCCAGACACTATGCATCCAACAGTTCTAGACCCTAAACATCATATTACAATGCTCCTAATCATAGAATATGACAACTAGCTTCTCCATCCAGGACCCGAGTGGGTCTTGGGTGAAATCAGATGCAAGTACTGGATCCTGCATGGCAGAGAATCTATCAAGAAGCACAAGTACAATTGTGAAATGTGTCAAATGGAGAGCAAGTCCTGTAATTCCGAAGATGGCAGACTTGCCCCCATCGCACCTACGGCTATACAAACCACTGTTCTGGTCCACTGGTATAGACTGTTTCGGACCATTCGCTATTAAACTGGGCAGACGCACAGATAAAAGCTGGGGCATCATATTCAAATGTATGACAACATGTTGCATACATCTTGATCTCTTAGAGAGCATGGACACGGATGCTTTTCTGATGGCTTTAAGACTATTTGTGTCCCGTCGTGGTAAGCCATTTGAGATACTGGCTGATAGAGGCACCAACTTCCGAGGAGGAGCCAATGAACTCCACAAGGCCTTGGCCGAGTTAGATGTTCCACTTAAAGAACATTTAGCAGGTCAAGAAATTGCCTTCCAGTTTAACCCTCCAAATGCTCCACACTTCGGAGGGACCTGGGAGCGAGAGATACGATCAGTGAAAACTGCTCTTCAGGTAGTTTTGGCAATCAAACTGTGACTGAACCATTATTGCGTACAGTGCTAGTGGAAGTTGACGGAATCATCAACTCTAAGCCACTCAGCTACATTTCATCAGATGTTGCCGACCCAGATCCAGTCACACCAAATCTATTGCTAATGGGTCGTCGTGATGCATCACTCCCACAAGCAATCTACTCATCTAGTGATCTGTTAGGGAGATGACGATGGCGACAAATTCTAGCTGATCACTTCTGGGTTAATGTCATTCGGCATTATTTACCAAGCCTACAGCCATGCCAAAAATGGCAGAAGGACAATGCCAATCTGAGTAATGGTCAGATAGTCATGATAGTTGATCCACAGTTGCCCCGAGCCTTGTGGCCTATAGGCAGAGTGACTAAAACATATGTAGGAGCAGATGATCGCATACGCACTGCAGAAGTGCAAGTGAAAGGGCGAACTTATCTTCGGCCTGTTGCCCGGTTAGTTAAGTTGCCATCATGGGAGGATGATGAAGAAAATAATAACTGGCACTGAGACTTTCCTATCTAACTACAAATTTGGATACAAAATTTGGGGTGGCAATGTAGGAAAGTCTATCACTTTAATTGCAATTTCATACTTCACCACTAGAGGGCACATGTATTTCACATTACTGATTCCTATACACTTTTCCCTTTAAGACCATGTGCTTCGGGAGTTTCCGGGGACGCCATGCGAGAAGCAGACGTGTGAGACACGAGCTATGCAAACTTTGCTAGTTTTTAAATTATTTTCATGTTATAATCTGGTGAGATTCGATACACCATACTTGCTCTTTGAGGTAAACATGGCAAAAAAGTCAAAATCCTCAGACTCTGGAGACATTAAAAGACACTTACGTGTTCAAGCTGAGGCCTCTGGCGGGTCTGCGAGACAGGGACTCGATTTGGACGGCACGTCGGTAGATGAAATTCAGCATCAACTGTCCAACATGTCAGTAATGCTGACGAAAGTTGTTGCTGACTTGGAAGATCTCGCTGTAATACGTCCATCGATTACGGCGATGGAAACAAAATTCTCTGAGTTGTTTACAAGAGTGACAGAAGTTGAAAGAACGAATCGATTATCTTGAGTCATCTGAAAGTGAATTATCCACTAATCTGCCCACGTTCAAAACAGATTTGGAATTAATTTCGGAAAAACTGGAATATTTTGAAAATATGTGCCGACGGAATAACATTCAAATTGTTGGAATTCCTGAGCATGAAGAGGGTAGAGATATGGTGAAATTCCTGGACAAGCTCTTCCCGAGTCTGCTTGACATCGCAGATCTGCTGAGGGAGACAGGCCCCGATCGATTTTGGCCACATTTCTGAGATCATCCGATAAAGATCTCGTGTTGCGCAAGGAAAAGGAAAGGAAAGGAAAGCTTTCTTGGAAGAACCATAATATTTTCTTGTTCCCGGACTTTGTGAATTCGATGAGAGAAATGCTATCTGTTCAAGGAATTTAAGAAAATCTTACACCAGCAGATCACTTTTGCAATGAAGTTCCCTGCCAAGCTGAGAATAGAAACAAAGAATGGTCGCAAAGTATTTACATGTCCAAAACAGGCACTCTCTTTCATAAATAAGTAAGTAAGCCATTTGATGTTTCTTATATTAGTGGACTGACTCGCAGTTCAGGAGCTCTATTATCTGAGGAAGCTGGGTGCCATTTTTGTTTCTTTTTGCACTGGCTCCGCCTAGCGGCTGGAGTTTGTTTTGTGTGCATTGACGGAAGATCTTTTTTACACTGAAGTTTCCGGCCAGATCGAGAATGGACACTTTGGATGACCGCAAAATATCTACATGCTCACATAAAGGACGTCTTTTATTAAGTTGACGGGCTGAGTAAGTTATGGTGTATTTTTCTTTTTTTCTTTCTTTTTCTTTTTTTTTTTGCAGCCTCCGAGTTAGTTTGGCTCTTGATCATCCGAGGAACTGGGATGCCGGTTTTGTTTTTCGTGCTGGCTCTGCCTAGCGGCTGGAGCTTGTTCTGTTGAATATCACTCCTTTGGAACAGCTGTGGATAAACCTGTTTGTTCTTCGTGCTTATTCCTCCTGCTGGCTGGAATCTGTTTTGTTGAGTATTTTAACGGGATATTGGAATGATTATGTCATCTGCTGAACTCATAACAGCCGGCTCACTGAACAATTGCTTGTCTGTCCGAGGAAACTGAACAGCTTTATATCAGCTGGAGTTTATTTTGTGGAGCAAAACACCTTCGAGACGGTTCTGTGAATGAGTCTACATGTTTTTTCTGTTATTCTGCCTGTTGGCCTGTTTTACAAAGTATTTTCTGTTATGTAATTTTGCCTTACAAAATTTGTATAGAAGCTTGAGCAATCCGATGGCAAAGTTGTCGCGGGGGCTCTCGTAGGCGTACATGGACTCTTTGAGTTTTAAGGGATTGACGCCGGTTGGCGCTGTCGTGCGCGGGGTTAATGCGCATGTTTTTCCTTTTTCTGTTTGTTTTGATCGGGGGGAATTCAGGGTTTGACTGTTGCATTAATGGGGAATGTGGTCTGTGTAATCTTGTTTTTGACACACAGTTTATTTATTTTTATTATATCAATATGTCAAATGTTAATATGAACAAGCTGTCTCTCTCCACATGGAATGTGAATGGGTTGGGGCACCCTATAAAAAGAAGGAAGGTTATTACTTTTCTTAAACATAAGAAATATGATATTGTGTTTCTTCAAGAAACACATCTTTCCTCGCAGGAAGCTGAAAAATTTGGGAAGATATGGGGTGGACATATTTTCTTTAGTGTTGGCTCAAGTAAGAGTAGGGGAGTCATTATATTGATTAATAAACATCTACAATTCAAATTTCTCAAACAGATTAAAGATAAATTAGGAAGAGTCTTTATTGTTTTAGCTGAAATTCAGGGGCAAAGGTTGATTTTGGCTGATATTTATCGCTGATGATCAGGGCTTTTTTATAGATCTTGAAGGGATGTTGCAAGCCGCTGGCATCTCTCATGATATAATATTGGGAGGAGACTTTAATCTTTTGATGGATTCAGTCCTTGATCATAGTGAAGAAAAAGTGTGTAAGCCCCCTAGAGCAGTGGTGACACTTCACAAGATGTGTAAAAATCTTGGTCTTGCAAATATTTGGCAACTTTTGAACCCATCTGGTAGGGACTATACATTTTATTCATCAGTCCATAAGATTTATTCTAGAATAGATTTGTTTTTAATATCTAAGTCCCTCATTTCATCTGTTGCGGATTGCTCAATTCTTAGTCTCAGATCACGCCCTGGTGAGTTTGGAGATGTTGCCACATATGGAGAAAAATAAATCATATAGTTGGCACTTTAATTTTTCAAAATCCTGATTTCCAACAAATGTTAAAGACTGAAATCAATGTTTATATGGAGACCCACTGGTCCTCAGTATCCTCTGTGGGCGTGGCTTGGGAGGCACTTAAGGCAGTTCTTAGGGGTCGGATCATACAGTATGCCTCATTCACCAAAAAATCCAAAGCACGAGAACTTGTGGAGTTGGAAGAGAATATTAAAAGTGCAGAGGCAGAGCTGAAGCGCAGAATGTCGTCTGATGGCCTCAGAGAATTGACTAGATTGAAATACAGATATAATGCTATTTTGTCGCGGAAAGTGGAGTTTTGGTTATTCAGGGCAAGACAGTCATACTTTGAGTCAGGAGACAAAGCAGAGAAGCTTTTGGCTAGATATATAAAGCAGAGAGAGTCTTTTTCTACTATTCCCTCAGTGAAATCTGCTGGTGATGAAATATTTACCTCGGCCACTGATATTAATAATGCTTTTAAAGAATTCTATATTGATCTTTATAGTTCTATGTCTTCGTCTACTGATGAAGATATTAGAAACTTTGTGGAACCATTAAAATTTCCTAAACTGACGACTGAGCAAAGAAATTGTCTTGATTCTGAGATAACCTTGGAGGAACTTGACGAGATAATTAAGGCCATACCTACAGGCAAAGCTCCGGGGCCAGATGGTTTTGCTGCTGAATTTTTTAGATCTTATGCTACAGAACTGGCTCCACTTTTGTTAGAAATTTATACACAATCATTAAAGAACGGAAAGCTTCCTCCAACCATGACACAAGCCCGGATCAGTCTGATTCTTAAAAAGAACAAAGATCCAAGCGAGTGTAAAAGTTACCGTCCAATTTCCCTGATCCAGTTAGATGTAAAAGTGTTTGCTAATCGATTAAGTAAAGTTATGACATCACTTATACATATATATCAGGTGGGGTTTATTCGGGGCCGTAGCTCTTCTGATAACATTGGGCGTCTCATCAATATCATGTGGTCAGTAGCGAATGAACAATCTCCGGTCGCTGCCATCTCACTTGACGCCGAAAAGGCGTTTGATATGGTAGAATGGGATAATCTTTTTAAGGTTTTGGAAATATACGGGTTCGGGAGTACATTTATTGGATGGATTAAGTTACTTTATAGACACCCAGTAGCGGCGGTACAAACAAATGGATTAATTTCAGATTATTTTACTTTGGATAGGGGCACCCGGCAGGGTTGCCCTCTTTCCCCATTATTGTTCCGTCTTGCCCTGGAACCATTAGCAACCGCGATAAGAAAGGAGGATGATTTTCCAGGGGTGGTGGCGGGAGGTATGGCGCATAAACTCTTGCTTTACGCAGATGATATTCTATTATTTGTCTCTGACCCCAATAGATCTATGCCTTGCCTCCACAGAATTATTAATTCCTTTTCTAAGTTTTCAGGATATAGAGTCGATTGGTCTAAATCCGTAGCTTTGTCTCTGACAGCATACTGCCCAGAAACGGCTTTCCAGCCAGGTGCTTTCCAGTGGCCCAAACAGGGCATTAAGTATTTGGTTATTTTATTTCCAGCAAATGTATGTGATTTAGTTAGAGTTAATTTTAATCCTTTTAATAAAACAGTTTTTGAGTGATGTGGGCAGGTGGGCTTCATTACATTTATCGATGACTGGGAAGGTTAATGTTATTAAAATGAATTGTATTTCAAAATTCAATTACTTACTGCAGTCTCTCCCTGTAGATGTCCCCCTCTCTTATTTCAAGCAATTTGATAGCATAGCAAAGTCTTTCATTTGGAATGGTAAGCGTCCCAAATTACATTTCAATAAGTTACATAGGCCGATTGACAAAGGTGGCTAGGCCTACCCAAGATTTTATTTTATTATTATGCATTTGGTCTCAGACATTTGGCTCATTGGTCGCTTCCACCTGAGAGAGCCCCTCCCTGGTTCTGTATAGAACAGGAAGTTCTTGCCCCTATTTTGCCACTGCAGAGCCTTTCTATCAAATTAATCGGAGAAGCTAAAGTACATCCCGTTATCTCGCACTTGAACTTGGTATGGACTAATGTGTCCAGACTGTTTAATTCTGACATTTTTTAAAATGTTGCCTCGAGCATATGGCTGAACCCCAAACTATGCATCAACAAGTCCCCTTTTTGCTGGTCAGAGTGGATTGGGAGGGGGGTTACTACACTCGGTGACCTATATGAGAATGGAGTGTTGAGATCCTTTCAAAATTTGGTTCAACTTTTTGGGTTTCCTTTCTCTGTTCTATAAGTATTTACAGCTGCGCCACCTGCTCTGTACTGTTTTTGGGAGTGGTTTACACCCTCCTAAAGCAGCAGATACTGTGGGAGAGGTGATTACTGCTTTTGGAAAAGGTCATGAGGCATCGGTGTATTATTCCCTACTAATTCAGAGTCTGGGAGACGGAACTTCAACTTCTCTTAAGAGATTATGGGAGAAAGATCTAAATTTGGTATTGGAGGAGGGACAGTGGGCTGGGATTCTAAAAAATGTCAAATCTGCATCCAGAGACGCAAGGGTTCACCTCATGCAATTTAAGATTTTACATAGAGTCTATTGGACCCCCTCTAGATTGCATAGGCTTGGTCTTAAAGACACACCCACCTGCTGGCGATGTCAATTAGAAGATGGAGACACAACCCATGTCTTTTGGGGATGTGTTAATAATCAGGAATTTTGGATGAGGATTCAGAGTTTTATGTGTGAGGTTTTGGCCTCTCAAATTTTATTTTGCCCCAGACTCTATATCTTGGGAGATTGGGAAGTCATTAATTTGGAGAGTAAGCACGTGAAAAACTGGGTCCTATCTAGTGTTATGATCGCCAGACAGATCACTTTGAGGAGTTGGAAGTCGGCTGGAGCGCCCCCGTTTCGGGAGTGGTGTTCGGAGATGGCCAGAGTGGCAGCTCTTGAGGAGGGGGTATCCAGAAGACTGGGGAGTCTGGACATGTTTGCGAAGAAGTGGGGCAGATATCTGTCTTTTTTGGAGGGCTCTCGGGGAGGGACAGTGGAGAGAGAGGTATAGGGGTTTTATTTATTTTATTTTTTATTAATTTATTTATTTATTTTTGTTGTGTGTCTATGGTTGTGTGACCACTGGGGTGTTGTTGGGGGTCGGGTGGGGGATTGGAGGGGTAGTGGGTGTTGTATATTGATTCTGTATGTGTGTTCTGCTATGTATATATTTAATGGTTGAATCAATAAAAAATGTTAATCGAAAAAGAAAAAAAAAGACCATGTGCTTCATACATCGCACAAGCTGGGTTACTGTGAGCATATAATCTTTAAAGCTGTGTGCGTTCGTGAAGAAAAAGTAAGTTATATCTCATTTTGTAGTAGAAATATACCTGTTAATAATGTTGATGTTATCATTATGATGTATTAATCTTGTAAGTTTGTATTTGCACAAGTTGATGTTATTTGTCAATCTCTGTCGGAAAGCTAATGTGCTAGTTTTACAGACACGTGCTGTAATGCATTGTTGTTATATTAAGGTATAAATGTTAACCTGTTAACCAGATTAACTTCATTTGACACAATACACTATAATAATTGTGGATTTGTCAGTGAATTTCAGACTACAGATGATTGTTTATTGTTCATTTATGTTCAGAATGGGAAATGTTTAATATGTAACAATTTAACATAAGGATTGTAATATTCTTTGTCTAATTTGCACAATTTTCTTCTGTTTCAGACCACACACCCACACACACATACCCTTTTCACCACTATACATTATAAACCCAATTGCTCACAGTTGTGACCTGTATCCATGTACCCAGCTTATCATTAAAGTTTTATGGATGTAAATCTCCGAGCCCTTACTCTCTTACCGGAGTCACCAGTTTTCAAGGACTATCTGAACATTCCTGAGGCACCACCTCTACATCCATACTGTGAGATGCCTAAGACAGCACTACAGGGAGACAGGAAGACAGCTGATCGTCCTCACAGTGGCAGACCACATGTAACAACACCTGCACAGAATCGGTACATCCGAATATCACACCTGCACAACAGGTACAGGATGGCAACAACAACTGCCCGAGTTACACCAGGAATGCACAATCCCTTCATCAGTGCTCAGACTGTCCACAATAGGCTGAGAGAGGCTGGGCTTGTAGGCCTGTTGTAAGGCAGGTCCTTACCAGACATCACCAGCAACAATGTCGCCTATGGGCACAAACCCACCTTTGCTGGACCAGACAAGACTGGCAAAGTCACGAGTCACGGTTTTTTCTCACTAGGGTGATGGTCGGACTCGCGTTTATCATCAAAGGAATGAGCGATACACTGAGGCCTGTACTCTGGAGCAGGATCGATTTGGATGTGGAGGGTCCATTATGGTCTGGGGTGGTGTGTCACAGCATCATCGGACTGAGCTTGTTGTCATTGCAGGCAATCTCAACACTGTGCGTTACAGGGAAGACATCCTCCTCCCTCATGTGGTACCCTTCCTGCAGGCTCATATTGACATGACCCTCCAGCATGACAATGCCACCAGCCATACGCTCATTCTGTGCATGATTTTCTGCAAGACAGGAATGTCAGTGTTCTGCCATGGCCAGCGAAGAGCAAGGATCTCAATCCCATTGAGCATGTCTGGGACCTGTTGGATCGGAGGGTGAGGGCTAGGGCCATTCCCCCCAGAAATGTCCGGGAACTTTCAAGTGCCTTGGTGGAAGAGTGGGGTAACATCTCACAGAAAGAACTGACAAATCTGGTGCAGTCCATGAGGAGGAGATGCACTGCAGTACTTAATACAGCTGGTGGCCACACCAGATACTGACTGTTACATTTGATTTTGATCCCCCCTTTGTTCAGGGACACATTATTCCATTTCTGTTAGTCACATGTCTGTGAAACTTGTTTAGTTTATGTCTTAGTTGTTGAATCTTTTTATGTTCATACAAATATTTACACATGTTAAGTTTGCTGAAAATAAAAGCAGTTGAAAGTGAGAGGATGTTTATATGTTGTGTTCTGTCTAAATTCAGATAGATATTAAAAGGAAACTCCCTGTTTCCACAGACCAATTTCACTTCAGAGTGATAGTTCACCACCTCAGAGTGTCACTCGCACAATGTCAGGGCATTCTGGTGTTGAATTTCAAAATTAAAGCCCTCTAAAATGTCATATATATGCTGTGTTTTCTATAAATTCAGACAGATATTAAAAGGAAACTCCCTGTTTCCACAGAACAATTTCATTTCAGAATGATATTACACTACCTCAGAGTGTCACTCACAGTAGCGGTTTTAACCACCATGCAAACCACACAATTGTGTGGGGCCCCGGACATCGGGCCCCGCCCCGCCCCGCCCCCAGTAGGAAAGCTCCACAAAAAATGCTTGAGGGGGTGGCATGTTGTTCTGGGTACATGTGCAAATATGCTGTTGTCAGCACTCTTAGAGTAGTTCACCTTAGAAGCCGCTGGGGTCGGGAGAGGTGAGTTTTTTTTAAGTAGGGTTCGGGTTTGTAATTTATGAAAAAATATATATTCGGTCCGAACTTGTTTCGCGCACATGCTCCCACTCAGAGATACGCGCGAATGGATGAGTTATGGGCTGTTCACACCGAAAGTGTTTTTGCCTGCGTCTGCTCTGTTTTGCCATTGTTTCCCTGTGTAAACATGCGCTGGACGAACGTCCATACCTGCTGCACTGCGTCTTGCTGTTTCTTCAGTGTCTCATGGAGGACTGGCACATTTTTAGATACTGTGTCAAGTTAATAAGAGCTTCAGGTTTCAAAAATGCATGCTGAGACACCTGCGTTCTGTATCAGTCATTGAACTGTCTAGATAGTTTTTTAGTGCAGGTGCCACAAAGATTTAACGTTCTGAACAAGTTCAGGTTGCAAAGAGGGGACTACTACAATGTTTAACATTATTCCAGATTGTTCTGCAAGAAGCAAAGTTTCAGCACTTGATGAACGGCAATTGTTTTTTCCCTTCTGCTCTAATGTGCTGAGGGGCTGCCGTGCCTTGTATGTTTATTGTTACAGTTATGAATGTTGCCTACAATGCTTACATAAAATACACCCTCAGCATCAGAATATAAGCTCCAGGTGAAAGTAAAGTAAATAAGACAGGAATATATTACTATTGTATACAACAAATCATCAAAGTAATAAAAATACTGTATCATATTATAATGGCAAACTGGATAACAATAAATAATTTTTGGGTTATAAAATGAATAAATAACTGAATTCCAAAATGTTACTGGGTGAAGTAGTAGGTTTTGCACACCCTGTTCAAAAAAAATTGTTTTGTATAAATTTATGTAGGTAAATATTGCTTTTTTTATTACTGTATTGTGGAAAAACTGGAAAAAATGCATTAATTATCTTTAACTAGATTTTTATTTCATTAAACATTTTGAATGTACTTAGCTACAATGGTTGATAGGATGAATTTAAAATTATGATTTAAAATAAATTTTATGTAATTTTTTTAAGCAAAAATTTTCAAAATGGGGCCCCAGCTTGGTCAGTTGCTTGGGGCCTCAGAAATTGTAAACCCGCTTCTGGTCACTCACACAATGTCAGGGCATTCTAGTGTTGAATTTCAAAATTAAAGCCCTATTAAATCTGTAACGGCATTGTCATTTACAGTTTGATTATTTTTATACCTAGCCACATGTTGTTTGTTATACTCTAACAATATTCTTTATTATTACAGGGACACAGATTGGAGGTGGAGTATGTCAATGTGATGTGTTACATGTGTCACATGTCGGAGTGATAGAAATCACTATAGAGTGAACTGTATTGCCAACTGTTTGCCCAAAAGTAACAATGAGGAAATCTGCAATGTCCGAGTGGCAATAAAGATTGATTATTTTTGTACTGCTGTCTTGCACTCTTGAAATTTAGTTTTTTGTGTTTTCAGCAGACACTATTGAATCACACTGAACTAGGTGCTGAGTGCATTTTTATGAAATTATATTTATAATGAATAAACAATTTCTATTTGCATAGCTCTTTTCAAAAGAGATGTTACAAAGAGTTTCAAAAGACAATAAAAACAAGATAATTACTATTAAAAACTGAGCATCCCAAAAAATATCAATGACAGTATGGTTGGAAAATAGTAAAAAAATAAAAGTAGTTGATAAAAACAAATACATATGTATATACATAAAGGCACATAAATATATATAACCATGTTTCAACACAGGGATTTAAGGGCACGAGCTGCAATTCCAGCTGTCTGCCCTGACCTGTCCCAGGTCCTCGGTGTCCATGTCCAGGCACTGTTCATGGAACCACCTCTCACATGTGTCACACTGGATCTATAAAATGACTAGGTGGAAATACCAGGGTACTCTCACAAATTTAGACCTATCAGTATTTTTGAACAAATGTTGCCCACAATGCAACTAGATTGCCTGTCTTCATATACATTTTAATGAATATTAACAATGAAGAAAATTGGTTTACTGTCTATATGTTGGTGTATCTAAATACTCAGCATCACAGTTTACAATTTCTACTACTTTTCATCTCCAAATTCTGCTTTTACAACACCAACATAAGCTACTACAAATGCTTCTATCTCAGAGTTCAAAGTCAATAGAACTAATATGATATGCAGCCTGTATCCCAGTTTAATACAAGCCTGTTTGTCCACCTCTAAACATCTCTGTAGATAACTGATGATGCTATGCAGTTATTAATGATATGCTGTGGGTGTGTCTAAGGAAGTTAAGTTCATATATGGTCACTCCTGTGTAACGGGGTTTCATCACAGTGTGCTTGTGCGTGCAGGGGCAGTGCAGTGTAATGGTTGTACCTCTGCAAGTGATAATAAAAAAATGTGTTCTCCTGCATACTAATGCCTCCATGTCAATTAAACTACATGGTGTCAGAAGTGAAAACTATCGAAAAAGAAAAAGGAAGATAAAGAGGCACAATGGCTGAAGGATTTCGCCGACCATATCCGCTGATCTTCGATGGTAATATAGCAGAAAACTGGAGAAAGTTCGAATTGGAATTCAACATATTCATCGCAGCAGCTCACAGTGAAAAGCCAGAAAAAAACCAAAGACTATATACTCCTCAACCTTGCGGGACCAGAGGCGATTGAAAGGGAGCAATCTTTTACATATGCCCCAGCGATACTGGCTGCTAATGGACAGGATATAGCTACACCGGCTGAGTCAAGAGAAGATCCTGAATGTTTGAAAAGGAAATTTAGAGAAGTATGCAACCCGGAGACAAACGTGACAAGGGAAAGGCATTCATTTAACACCAGGAATCAAAATCCAGGAGAAACCGTGGAAGCATATGTGAGTACCCTGCGAAATAAAGTGAAAACATGTATCTTTGGTGCTTTGACTGACGAATTGATCAGAGACAGACTGGTGTGTGGTATAAGTAATGACAGTGTGAGAAGGATATTGCTCAGAGAAAGCAATTTAACCCTCGCAACAGCAATCAAAATCTGTCAAATCAGCGATCTAACAGAGCAGCATACTAAGGTGCTGGCTGCGCCGCACAGTGTGCTTATGAGCGTTGATGTAGTACACTACAAATAAAGGGGTATAAAAGCCGTCATGCAGAGGCAACACAAACACCCATGTGTGACAAAAAAACATCGCAAACAGTAAAAACTGTGGCAGAAATCACCCAGCAAAGCGTGATCAATGTGAAGCCTTCGGACAACAGTGTCATCGTTGTAAAAAAACATTTCAAGTCCCAATGCAGATCAGTATCAAAGGACAATTTCAAATCCATCAATCAGGTTACTGATGTGAACATGGACAATAGTGAGGATTCATTTCATATTGATGGGCTATGTCTTGGTGCTAGTGAAATCGATTCAGTCAATCAGTGCAGCACTAGTAACAAGCAGGAAATTCACTGCAGCCTGACGGTACATGGGAAGCCCCTCGAGCTTAAAATTGATACGGGAGCAAAGTGCAATGTGATTTCAACTGAAACATATCAAGCAGTGAGAAATGATGAAAAGATTAATAAATCAAAAGCAACACTTGTAGTGATTGAAACAAAGGGAACTGTGATGTTGCAATGTCTGACCAGCAAAAGGAAATCTCATCTGTTGCAATTTCATGTAGTTGATAAAAATTTAAAATCATTGTTGGGACTGCCAGATTGCCTGAAAATGGACTTGATATCTCTTAAAGAGGAAGTACACGAGGCCAGCTTTCACAAAGATGCGAACATATCACAAGAAATATTCATAGAATATGCTGATCTGTTCGATGCGGAGCTGGGGAACTTACCTGTGATGTACACAATGAAAATAAACCCGGAAGTGACTCCAGTGGTCCGGCCCCCTCGTTGAATACCTGTGGCAATGCGAGACAAAGTAGAGGCAGAATTAAAGAACATGAAAAGGCAGGGAGTCATAACACCCATCTCAGAGCCCACAGAGGGGGTATCCTCAATGGTTGCTATGCATAAGAAGGACACAGACAAGATTCATTTATGCATAGATCCTAGAGATCTAAATGAAGCCCTTATGCGTCCTCACCATCCAATGCGCACTGTAGAGGATGTAGCTTCACAAATGTCAAATGCTAATGTTTTCTCAGTGTTAGATGCTAAAAGTTCATTCTGGCAAATCAAGCTAGACTATGAATGGTCCCTGCACACTACTTTTGCAATGCCATTCGGCAGGTATCATTTCTTGCGCATGCCTTTCGGCATTAATTCAGTATCAGAGGTGTTCCAGCGAGCAATGGAGCAGATCTTCGCAGGTCTCCCATGTGCCATTATCGTGGATGACATAATTGTTGGAGGAAAGGGAGAGAGAGGGGAGCATGATGAGAATTTGAGAAAGGTCCTGGACAGAGCATGGAAGGTGAAACTAAAACTAAATCCACAGAAATGCAAGTTCAGGTTAAAAGAGGTCAGTTGTGTAGGTCATCTGTTCACAGAGCATGGATTAAAACCAGATCCAGCTAAAATACAGGCTATCACAGAAATGCCATTGCCAGATGTCAAAGCTGCCCTCCAACGCTTTCTGGGCATGGCTAATTATTTGGGTAAATGTATTCCAAATTTCAGTGAGTTATCAGTACCACTTCGACAGTTGCTACACAGGGATGTAGTTTGGTATTGGTCACAGCAACAGCAAGAAGCATTCGATAAGCTAAAAGAATGTATCACATGCCCACCTGTGCTGAAGTACTTTGAAGTAAGCAAACATGTCACTATCACATGCGATGCTTCACAGGATGTTTTAGGAGCAGCATGCTTACAAAATGGAAAGCCTATCAGCCATGCTTCACGCACCCTCACAGAAACCTCACAGATGAGATGGGTCCAAATCGAAAAGGTGTTGTTAGCGGTAGTCTTTGCATGTCAAAGATTCTATGACTACATCTGTGGGAAGCCTGTTTTGGTGGAAACAGATCACCAAACTCTTGTTACAATTTTAAACAAGACCTTACACAGTGCTCCAGCTCGACTACAGAGAATGATACTGAAACTGCACAAGTTCAGTTTGACTCTAATCTACAAAAGAGGAAAGCAACTTTATTTGGCTGTCACACTGTCACGTGCTCCAAGGAAAGTAACAACGCTGCTTCTCAAAGACGAGGATGAATTTGAGGTAATGACTGTCCAATTGATTTCATTCAATCGTTTGCAAGAGCTCAAAGAACACACAGCAAAAGACAGCTCTCTGCAAAGTCTGCACAAATTTATCAAGCAAGGATGGCCAAAGAAGGTTCAGAGTGTACCGATGACATTAAAACCTTTCTTTCCTTTCCGGGATGAGCTTACTACTCAAGATGGGATCATCATGAAGGGAACTAGGGCAACGATTCCTCAAACCCTACAGAGTGAGTACTTACAAATATTGCACAAGGGTCTTACAGGAGCAGAAGCGACTAAGCGCAGAGCTCATGATGTTGTTTTCTGGTTAACTGTGACTCAGCACCCTGTCTTCGCAAAATGTCATCAACAAACTTAAGAGACATTTTTCTGTGCATGGAATTCCTCAGAAGGTAATCTCTGACAATGGCACCCAGTTCACGAGCCAGGTTTTCAAAGACTTTGCATGATCATGGGATTTCTGTCATATTACCAGCAGTCCTGAGTATCCCCAGGTGAATGGTCTCGCAGAGAGGGCTGTTCGTAGTCCAAAGCGCCTTCTTGAAACCACGAAAAGGGATGGAACAGACTCATTTCTGAATTTGTTGAACATCCGCAACATTCCTCGAGATAAAGTACTGGGTTCACCTGCACAAAGACTGATGTCTAGGGTGACGTGCACTAACATGCCTATCAGTAAGCAGATGCTGAAACCAAGATCTAAGAACACAAGAGACAAATGCAGAAAGTGTTCTACGACAAGAGGAGTAAACCACTCTCTTCACTGCATGAGTCTCAAGTGGTTCAGATGCAAACAGCAAAAGGCCATGATAAGATTGGGGTAATAAGGAATGTCCTCACAGAGCCCAGATCTTACATTGTGGAGTCAGAAGGTAGAGAATACAGGAGGAACTGCAAGCATCTACTTCCTGTAGTAAAGCTGATCCCTCACCAAGCACAAACTGATCTGGAGGACTTGTTGTCAGATCTCAGATCTGTGCCAGACAACAACATTTTATCAAAAGAAGCAGTGCATGCCGAAGAGAATGTTGTGGTTGAACCAACCGTTCAAAAACGTCCATATCGTACTAAATATGGCCGGATTTCCAAGCCCAATCCTAAGTATAATGGTTGAGTATACATATTGTGGAACATTTTATGTTAAAAATGTTATTGTAAGAAGTAATTTGATTATTAGTTAGTACTTTCAGTTTTGCATCATATGGATGTTATACATGTTTGTAAAATTTAAGTGTTTTCTATTAGAGGGAGGTATAGAACTAAGGAAAGGGGATGTAGATAACTGATGATGCTACGCAGTTATTAATGATATGCTGTGGGTGTGTCTAAGGAAGTTAATTTCATATATGGTCATTTCTGTGTAACGGGTATTCATCACAGTGTGCATGTGCATGCAGGGGCAGTGCAGTGTAACAGTTGTACCTCTGCAAGTGATAATAAAAAAGTTTGTTCTCCTGCATACTAATGCATCCATGTCAATTAAACTACAACCTCAAAGCAGCTTGTCTTGTGACACTGAAGGTCTTACCTTCAAATGTTTCTTTAAATTATATGTCGGGTTCTTGGAAAATGACAGCATCTTCACTGCTGGAAGGCATAAATTGCACTGAAAAGGAAAATGTTGTTTTCCTTTTTTTCTTTAACGAAACAAGAATGTTGAAATTTCCATGAAAATAATGATCACAGTAAAACAGCCCTTTTAATGGTTTGACCTTGTTTGCCTCGAGAGCACTGTGGTGATGTGAGACGGGTGTTATTTGCACATGCGAGTGGCACTGCTGACAAGTGAGTCACGAGAGAGAACCAGAGGATGTCAAGCGCACATCTGAGCATTTTATGTCAGGAGGATCTTTTGTTTCTTATGTTAAAAAAATTATAATCCTTCTAGTAATCCCAATTTTTACTCAAACATTACTGTAATCTGAACATGTTGGGTTTTTATATAAGTGTAACATATTACAGTAAAAAAACAATTTATCCTGATTACAAATATTCATTACTCCCCAAGCCTGCCCGCATCTCAACAGAGGGATGACTTTTGTCCCGATAATCAGTCTTATCTTAAATGTTTTATGAAACTGACATCACTGTGCTTCGTGCATTTTCAGTCATGAGAAACAAGCAAAGAGTCCAACAACATACTAAAGGTCCATTTCCAATATATTGTATTGGTCTATTGTGTCCACCAACATATTAAATGTCCATTTCCAATTGATTGTATAGGTTTATTACCCCTGTGTCCAACAACATACTAAAGGTCCATTTTCAATTTATTGTATTAGTCTATTGTGTCCATCAACATACTAAAGGTCCATTTCCAATTTATTATATTGGTCTATTACCACTGTCAACCAACATACTAAATGTCCCTTTCAAATTTATTGTATAGGTGTATTACCCCTGTGTCCACAACATACTAAATACTCATTTCCAATTTATTGTATTGGTCTATTGTGTACACCAACATAATAAATGTCCAATTCCAATTTAATGTTATTGTAGTAATACCCCTGTGTCCACCAACATCCTAAATGACCATTTCCAATTAATTGCATTGGTCTATTGTGTACACCAACATAATAAATGTCCATTTCCAATTTATTGTATTGGTGTATTACCCCTGTGTCCAGCAACATACTAAAGGTCCATTTTCAATTTATTGTATTGGTATATTAACCTTAAGTCCATCAACATACTAAAGGTCCATTTCAAATGTATTGTATAGGTCTATTACCCCTGTGTCCACAACATTGTAAATGTCCATTTCCAATTTATTGTATAGGTGTATTACCCCTGTGTCCACCAACATACTAAAGGTCAAGTTTCAATTTATTGTATTGGTCTGTTGTGTCCACCAACATACTAAATGTCCATTTTCAATTTATTATAATGGTCTATTACCACTGTATCCATCAACATACTAAAGGTCCATTTCCAATTTATTATATTGGTCTATAACCCCTGTGTCCACCAACATACTAAATTACCATTTCCAATTAATTGAATTGGTCTATTGTGTCCACCAACATAATAAAAGTCCATTTCCTATTTATTGTATTGGTCTATTACCTTAAGTCCACCAACATACTAAATGTCCATTTCCAATTTATTGTATAGGTATATTGTGTCCACCAACATACTAAATGTCCATTTCCAAATTATTTTAAAGGTGTATTAACCCTGAGACAAAATATTTGACTTTGTCCTCTCAAAATTCACACCAAAGATAGAGACAACTGAGATGAGCACAGAAGTACCAGTTTCAACTTCCTAGCTAAACCCAGAGCTGAGATATGTAAGTCCCACGTACAATTTATCCCATTCAAAATTTTAGGTGGTTCGTGGACAATAAAATTATGAGGTTTTGAAGGGTGTATGCTGTTCAGGGGGCATCATAGAGTCATCTAAAAGTGATTTTGATTCATACATTTTACCCTGGAGTTATAAAACTTATGTCCACCAAACACCTATTTTAGACCATTAGATAGATTGTAAGTGGGATGGACCACGGATGGACCATTGCCTGAAATAGACACTTGGTGGACATATGTTTTTAATGTTTGGGATAGATTAATTCACTGAATATCACATTTAGTTGACTGTATGACACCCCCTGAACAATATACACCCTTCAAAACCTCAAAATTCGACTGTCCACGAACCACCTAAATTTTGAATGGGATAAATTGTAACTGGGTCCTCTGGCCGTATGCCCAAGCCAGGAACAGTGAGGGTCCCTGGCTTGAAAACGTTGCCAAGCACCCTGGATGTCAAAAAAGTGATGTTGAAAAAAATGTTGTTGAAAAAATGACTAGGTATTTACAGGAGAGGGTGTAAGAACCAGACCCTCCTCCAAACTGGCTGAGGCCGAGAGGGTGAGCATTTGTGGGCATGAACTGGCTTCATGCACCTCCTGGATGTCAAAAAAGTGATGTTGAAATTTTTTTGCTGATTTACTTGATGTCCATGGGGGAAAGGGTCAGGTTCAATTGATTTCAATGGGGAGACAGTGTATATGACCTTATACGAGCTGTGTGACACCTCTGGGCATGAAATAAATAGCACAAAGTGCCTGGAATAAAGATCATTTTGTGTAAAATAACTAAGTCAGTGCAGTCTGGATGAGCTTTTGATCCATGATGACAGTGAGAGTGACTGTAACCGAGGAGGGTGTGTGTCACCACATTGACAACTTGCCCCAGGCCCCTGGAGGTGCTGAAACAACAGGTAAGTATGGTGATTTATCCTAGCAGGTGCACTTGAGCTCCAAAGCGACAGTGTCAGTGTGCTCTTCTCATTCTCTTCTCTCTATGGTGTGACTTTTGAGAGAATCAGAGAAAGTACAAAAATTTCAAGCAAAAAATTTAAACTGTCTGTGATTTTGTTATAAAACATGCACTTTTTAGCACTTTTGCACAGTGCAATTCTCAATATGTCAACTATGTATGTATGTATGTATGTATCTATCTATCTATCTGACTTTAATATAATTTTTATTGCATGTATGTACCTAACAACTCTCTAAAATGTATAATTAGCTAAATAAATGACTGATCACAAACCATGTATTTGCCACCATTAATATAAATTGTATGTGGGCACTTCCTAAAAGACAGCAAATAGACAAAAGTGCCCACGTGCAATTTATTTTAATGGTGGGAAATACATGGTTCCTGGATGGTTATTTGTATGGCTTTTCTTGCTATTTGCATGTAATATTATCAATCGAACACCCTGTATAGCACTCCACATACTCAATGAAACCAATTTATGCAACTTACAACTCATAATACTGTATTATTTGCATTAAAATGAACCATGTATTTGGCGTCCATTAAATAAGCTGCAGATGGGACCTTCCTTTTGGACTTTTTGAGGAAAAATTGCCACACTTTTTATTTATATGACTTTAGTAGCATGCATATGAAATATTATCAATAAAACATCCTGTATAGCACTCAACATACTCAATGGAACCCACTTATGCAACTTACAACTCTTTAAAATTTAGCTAAAAAATGACTCTCCACGAACCATGTATTTGCCACCATTCAGATAAATTGTACGTGGGCACTTCCTACAAGACTAAGCAAAAAGACAGAAATGTATTTGCATTGCCTGAAATAGTCACATGGTGGACCTCTGTTTTTAATATGTGGGATAGATTAATTCACTAATTATCATATTTAGGTGACTGTATGACACCCCCTGAACAATATACACCCTTCAAAACCTCAAAATTCGACTGTCCACGAACCACCTAAAATTTTGAATGGGATAAATTGTATGTGGGATCACCATGTCTCAGCTAGCAAGTTGAAACTGGTACTTCTGTGCTCATCTCAACCTCCTCTATCTATGGTGTGAATTTAGAGTCGATCAGAGAAAGTCAAAAATTGTTGTATGATGTTCAGGGGGCATCATAGAGTCATCTAAATGTGATTTTGAGTCATACATTTTATCCTGGAGTTATAAAAATTATGTCCACCAAACACCTATATTAGCTCATTAGATAGATTGTAAGTGGGACGGCCCACTGGCAATTTATTTGCATTGCTTGAAATAGTCACTTAATGGACATCTGTTTTTAATGTGTGGGATAGATTAATTCACTAAATATCATATTTAGGTGACTGTATGACAACACACACCCTTCAAAACCTCAAAATTCAACTGTCCACAAACCAACTAATATTTTGAATGGGATAAATTGTACATGGGATCTCCATAACTCCAGACTGGGACAACTTAGACACTTCAAACCTGCACTCCTGTGCTCATCTTAGTCTCCTCTATCTATGGTGTGAATTTCAAGAAGATTGGAGAAAGTCAAAAATTTCGTCCCCTTTTGGTTTTTTTGGACCACATTTTTGACTTTTTCTGATCCACTCAAAATTCACAACATAGATTGAGGAAACTGAGATGAGCACAGAAGTACCAGTTTCAACTTCCTAGCCAAATCCAGAGCTGAGATGTACATGGGATTTGCATAATTTATCCCATTCAAAATTTTAGGTGGTTCATGGACAGTCAAATTTTGAGGTATTGAAGGGTGTATGTTGTGCAGGGGCATCAAAGAGTCATCTAAATGTGATTGAGTCATACATTTTATCCAGGAGTTATAAAAATGATATCCACCAAATACCTATTTTAGCCCATTAGATAGATTGTAAGTGAGATGGACCATGGGCAATTTATTTGCATTGCCTGAAATAGACACTTGGTGGACATCTGTTTTTAATAAGTGGGATATGTTAATTCACTAAATATCACGTTTAGGTGACTGTATGACACCCCTTGAACAATATACACCCTTCAAAACCTCAAAATTCGACTGTCCATGAACCATCTAAAATTTTGAGTGGGATAAATTGTACGTGGGATCACTATGTCTCAGCTCTAGAATGAGCTAGCAAGTTGAAACTGGTACTGCTGTGCTCATCTCAACCTTCTCTATCTATGGTATGAATTTCAAGAAGATTGGACCTTGTCACATATTGAATATGGGATCATCCCAGATACAATCTATTTTATCGACGACAAATATGTTGTCTGTGGACAATCATGTTTTAGGACATTTATTAATATTTGTAAGTGATACTATTCATGAAACCACCTGTTGAGGAGTCATCTTACTAAATGTAATATGACTTGGCAAAAACACAGGAAGTGCCCACGTGCAATTTATTTGAATGGTGGAAAATACATGGTTCGTGGCCGTCATTTTGAAATCTTTTCTTGCTATTTTCATGCAATATTATCAATAAAACATCAAGTATATCACTCAGAATAATCAGTGGAACCCATTTATGCAACTTACATCTCAAAATATTGTATATT
The DNA here is from genome assembly GCF_019703515.2 of Myxocyprinus asiaticus. Classification (NCBI taxonomy): domain Eukaryota; kingdom Metazoa; phylum Chordata; class Actinopteri; order Cypriniformes; family Catostomidae; genus Myxocyprinus; species Myxocyprinus asiaticus. Next base: position 2,066,350 of record NC_059386.1, read on the forward strand.
TAGTCAAAAAATGACTGTCCGCGAACCATGTATTTTCCACCATTCAAATAAATTGTATGTGGGCACTTCCTGCATGACAGCAAAAACACAGGAAGTGCCCACGTGCAATTTATTTGATTGGTGGCAAATACATGGTTCGTGGCCGTCATTTTGAAAGCTTTTCTTGCTATTTTCATGCAATATTATCAATAAAACAAGTATATCACTCAAAATAATCAATGGAACCCATTTATGCAACTTACAGCTCGAAATAACATATAATTAGCTAAAAAAATGACTGTCCACGAACCATTTATTTTTCACCATTCAAATAAAATGTACATGGGCACTTCCTGTGTGACCTGGTGAAAATAACCTTAAATTTGATGCTAAGACCTAGGGGCTTCGAATACTTCATCTTTGTTCTCTCATAAACAACGTATTAAAAATCCATATCCCTCAGAGTTTGGGAAGTACTTTAAAAAAAAAATCAAGAAAAATATTAAGGAAAAATAACTGTCACTTTTCATTCACAAGTCAGCCAATTAAGCACTTAACGAAGTCATTCAGACATCAAACTTTGCACACATACTAAGGGGCCCCTGAGAAGCTATAGATTTCAGAGTCATCAATAGAATTGGAGTCATTTGGAGCTTTCTGAGGGGTGTCCACGAAAACACCTTTAGAAATGAATGTAATAAATTGCTCGTGGGATGCACCCTGGCAGCGTGCCCAGAGGTCCCAGAGACCCCAAATTTCACACGCTGACACATCGAGTGCCCCTTATCGACATACTAAGGGGGCTAAAGCCTAGGATGAAAAACAATATTTTTCATTATTTTCAATAGATCTCCCTGCTTTTCATAGGAATCAATGAGACAGCCTGCCCTGTAGGCCCATGTGCATCAGTACATTCATCAGAGGCTTTAATACTTAGCAAGCACCTATGGCCTCCAAATTCTAGAACCTGATTTGGGGGCCCCTGACGGTCGAGGATCTAAAATACTCAAGGTCCTGTGGCCTTCAGAACTCCCTTTTCTAGACGGCCCACTTGACCATTAAAGCAATGCAATTCCATAGGTGTTTCGTGGACCGCCTTAAATTAGGTGCTAAGACCTGGGGGCTTCGAATGCTTCATCATAGGGCCCTTAGAAACAACATATTAAAAACCCGTGTCCCTCAGAGTTTGGGAAGTACTTTAAAAAAAATCAAGAAAAATATTATAGAAAAATAACTGTCACTTTTAAGCACTTATCGAAGTCATTCAGCCTTCAAACTTTGCACACTTACTAAGGGGCCCCTGAGAAGCCATAGATTTCAAATCTGGAGTCATTTGGAGCTTTCTGAGGGGTGTCCACGAAACATCTATAGAAATTAATGGTATAAATTGCTCATGGGATGTGCCCTGGCAACATGCCCAGAGACCCCAAATTTCACATAGTGACTCCACGTGGGACTCTTGAAGACATACTAAGAGTGCTAAGGATTTCGGTGAAGTTTTGGTCGAACATCAGAAAACACCTTTAAAGGACTCTGGGCGGGCACAGCGAGCCAGGAACGCATAAAAACACACTTAGAGGGGGCATGTGGGATGCCTGGGCACTGCCCGGCATGAATTAGGGTGATGTATGGCATCAGGGGGCACACTGGGGGCAAAGGCATGCCAAAGTGGTATTTAGTGGGTAAGGGGACAAATAGTGGTTCTGTGGACTGAAGGAAGACTATGATGAAGACTAGTGGGTAAGGGGGACACAGGAAGTAAGTTTGTGGACAACAGGAAGCCCATTTAGAAGAATAGTGGGTAAGGGGTCACAGGAAGTGAGTTCGTGGACAATAGGAAGCCCATGATGAAGAATAGTGGGTAAAGGGTCACAGGAAGTGAGTTCGTGGACAGCAGGAAGCCCATGATGAAGACTAGTGTTAAGGTGGACAAAAATAGGCTCTGTGGATGCTGTTTACATTACTAAATGCCCCGTGGGCAGTAGGTGGCTAGTGGGCACTCCCCAAAGTGACCATGATAACTCGGGAGTGCCCCTAGAGGTGTCCATTCAGCGAGATAAGGGGAAAATCGAAACTTACCCCAAAGTAATGGGGAAGTGACATATGGCCCTCAAGCTAGTGGCAAGTAAGAGGTACGATCCATTGCACCAACTATGGGTCCAATGGCAATTTAAATGAATAGGGCGCGATCCCTCGAACCACCTAACTTCACTTACTTTGCATAGGGCCCCCAAATCACTAAATCTGCCCCTATGAAACACTACACATGTAAAAGCAAAAATGTAAAATCATATAAAATCAGACTAATATATTTGTATATTTTTAGCCGTGTGGCGTACCACCTGGGGCGCTATGTGTATTAAGGAGAACGTCTCTGTTACTGATGTAATGTTGGTTCCCTGAAAAGAGGGAATGAAACACTGCCTCAGTAGCTGACCACGAAACCCTATATAATCACGGCAATTTGATTGGCTGGTGATGCTTGGCGCTCCGCCTATGCATGCATCATCGCGATCATATAAGCAGGAGCCCATGCCACACCATCAGGTTTTTCCTACTGAAGGGAGGAGAGCCTTCTCATTCCATCCTTTCAGAGAACCAAGGTTAAATCAGAAAAGGTTAAATTGTTCCCTTTCAAGTCAGTAACTTCAACACTGCGTCACTATAAACACCCTTTCATTTTGAAAAACAGGAAGGAAAGTGGAGGAACAATAAACCATACAGTTCGATGCCAAGACACTAGCCATACTGGATAGAGATGCAATGTCTCAATCCATCTCCTCATTTAGTGCTAAAAATTTTTGGGGAGCATGGCGGTTGCCTGGCAAAGGGCTTTGGTACAATGACACTAGTCAACAGGGTAGTGAAACATTGCTTGCATGCTCTCATACACAGCAGTGGGAATAGAGATAACAGTTTTTTTTTTATTTAACACCCAATACAACGACACTAACCAACTTTTCAGTGATCATTGGATAATTAACCTTCCTCTGTGAAAATCTAGGAAGAGAGGGAAGATACATGCAGGTTATAAAACCTGACAAAGGTGTTAGGGGAAGCCCAACCTGCAGCTAGACATATGTTTTCTAGTTACTTGCCCTTTGACATGTGCAGGAGGAGACCATACTCCTGGTAGAATGAGCTATAATACCCATGGGACATTGTATGCCTTGCAAATCATAAGTGAGTGCAATACCATCCATGACCCAGTGGAAATTCTTTGCTTGGAGACGGCCACTGTGAACGGCCTCCAAATCAAACAAAGAGTTGTTCAGACCCCTGAATTGACTCGTTTGGGAAATGCTTAAGGCACTCACAGGGCAGAGCATGGGTAGTCTCTTAGCCTTGCCCGCCAAAAGGGAGAAGACCTGCAGGGTAACAACCTGAGCCCTAAAGGGGGTTGCCATCACATAAGGATTAAGAATGGTCTTTGACAGGCCCAGTCAAACAAATTTGCGTCTGACCATCTTGGCGAGTGTCACACATTTCTGATAAAACTCGACTCTCCTCCAAATAGCTAGAGTGGCTAAACAGTGAAGCGTTACTAGGAGACAATGGTGACCATGTCACCAAGCATGATGAGGGGCTGAGCCAGCAATGGAGAAGTCTTATCCACAGCACGCGCTGGTACTGATGCAATGGCAGGGTTCTCCCCAGCTTCATCCTTGTCAAGTGTAGGAGAATGGAGTAAATGCGTTCGTCGGTCAGGTGCCGACATAGTTAGAGTCGGGTTTCATTCTTAAGAAGAAAACTTGATGACTGGGCACCAACACACTTTCTGTCCAGCTGACCTTGAGGCCCCAATGCGCGAGCAACAGGTCTCTGTGCTTGCATGATTGTACCTCCAATTGACAATGATTGATGGTTCACAATGGCGGGAAAAGCGAGAAGTTAATTCCTGACAATTTTTAGCCAAGGGTGTCAGTTCACTGACACCAGGTTGCCCATAGACCTGCCAATTTCCTGTGCAGAGATCTTGGTGGCCGGTGTGTAACAATTCATGGCATGGCACTTTTAACAAGCACCGCAAATGCAGCTGCACCAGAGACCTGAATTCTCACTGAACAGGGGAGAAAGTCAAGTCATGATGTGCAGCTCTGAAAGGAGCAGCACGGGCGGCAAAGCTTAAAGGCACACAACAGAGTGAACCACTTTCCCCCTTGTTTTTTTTTTTTTTTTGGCTCAAGGGAAAACAGCACGTGATCGTGATCTTTTAGAAAACAATGCTCAAGCTCGACCATCAGACGGGGATATAAATCGCTCATTTGCTTGTGGAAATATTTGCAAATGCACTGGGCCTCATTCACTAACCGTGAGTTTGCACATATTTATGCATGATATCTGCATACAAATGTTTTTACAAACAAATCATAATTCATCAATTTTCGCACTAAGATGTATTCTAAATAGGAAAAAATTTAGGAACTGAAACCACACATACGCAAAAATCACATACTCATAGTGTCCTTATAAACATGGAATAAACACAAGATAAATGAAATTATACACACTATATATACACTGATGAGCCAAAACATTATGACCACTCACAGGTTTAGTGAATAACGTTGATTATCTCCTAACAACGCATCATGTCAAGATCTGGGTAGATTAGATGGTAAGTGAACAATCATTTCTCATAGTCAACATGTTAAATGCAGGAGAAATGGGCAGGAGTAAAGACCTGAGCGACTTTGACAAGGGCCAAATTGTTATGGCCAGACAACTCGGTCAGAGCATCTCTTGAAACGTCAAGGCTTGTGGGGTGCTCCCGGTCAGCAGTGGCGAGTACCTACTGACAGTGGTCCGAGAAGGGACAAACCACAACCAGCGACAAGGTGTTGGGTGCCAAAAGCTCATCGATGCGTGAAGGAAATGAAGGCTATCCCGTCTGGTCCGAATTGGCAGAAAGTCTACTGTGGTCATAGAAAATTTTAATGATGGTTATGGGAGGAATGTGTTACAACACGCTGAGTATGGGGCTGTGTATCCGCAGACCGGTCAGAGTGCCCATGATGACCACTGTCCACTGTCGAAAGTGTAGCATTGTAACTGGACTTTGGAGCAGTGAAAGAAGGTCGCCTGGTCCGGTAGTCATAATGTTTTGGCTCATTAGATGTGTGTATATATATATATATATATATATATATATATATATATAAACTCAGCAAAAAAACAAAAAAAAAAGAACTTTCAACTGCTTTTATTTTCAGCAAACTTAACGTGTAAATATTTGTATGAACAAAAAAAAGATTCAACAACTAAGACATAAACTGAACAAGTTTCACAGACATGTGACAAACAGAAATGGAATAATGTGTCCCTGAACAAAGGGGGGGGGGTCAAAATCAAATGTAGCAGTCAGTATCTGGTGTGGCCACCAGCTGCATTAAGTACTGCAGTGCATCTCCTCCTCATGGACTGCACCAGATTTGCCAGTTCTTGTTGTAAGATGTTACCCCACCCTTCCACCAAGGAACTTTCAAGTTCCTGGACATTTCTGGGGGGAATGGCCGTAGCCCTCTCCCTCCGATCCAACAGGTCCCAGATGTGCTCAATGGGATTGAGATCCGGGCTCTTCGCTAGCCATGGCAGAACACTGACATTCCTGTCTTGCAGGAAATCACGCACAGAACGAGCAGTATGGCTGGTGGCATTGTTATGCTGGAGGGTCATGTCAGGATAAGCCTGCAGGAAAGGTACCACATGAGGGAGGAGGATGTCTTCCCTGTAACGCACAGCATTGAGATTGCCTGCAATGACAACAAGCTCAGTCCGATGATGCTGTGACACACTGCCCCAGACCATGACTGACCCTCCACCTCCAAATCGATCCCGCTCCAGAGTACTGGCCTCAGTGTAACACTCATTCCTTCGACGATAAACGTGAGTCCGACCATCACCCCTGGTGAAACAAAACCGTGACTCGTCAGTGAAGAGCACTTTTTGCCAGTCCTGTCTGGTTCAGCGAAGGTGGGTTTGTGCCCATAGGTGACATTGTTGCCAGTGATGTCTGGTAAGGACCTGCCTTACAACAGGCCTACAAGCCCTCAGTCCAGCCTCTCTCAGCCTATTGTGGACAGTCTGAGCACTGGTGGAGGTATTGTGTGTTCCTGGTGTAACTCGGGCAGTTGTTGTTGCCATCCTGTACCTGTTCTGCAGGTGTGATATTCAGATGTACCGATCCTGTGCAGGTGCTGTTACACGTGGTCTGCCACTGCGAGGACGATCAGCTGTCCTTCCTGTCACTCTGTAGCACTGTCTTAGGCATCTCAAAGTACGGACATTGCAATTTATTGCCATGGCCACATCTGCAGTCCTCATGCCTCCATGCAGCATGCTTAAGGCACGTTCACGCAGATGAGCAGGGACCCTTGGCATCTTTCTTTTGGTGTTTTTCATAGTCAGTAGAAAGGTCTCTTTAGTGTCGTAAGTTTTTATGACTGTGACCTTAATTGCCTACCGTCGGTAAGCTGTTAGTGTCTTAACGACCATTCCACAGGTGCATGTTCATTAATTGTTTATGGTTCATTGAACAAGCATGTAAAACATTGTTTAAACCCTTTACAATAAAGATCTTTAAAGTTATTTGGATTTTTACAAAATTATCTTTAAAATACAGTGTCCTGAAAAAGGGATGTTTTATATATACGCCATCAGCTCATTAACTGCCTGTTAATGATGTAAAAATTTGGTTAAACCGTAATTTCCTCAAATTCAGTGCTGACAAAACTGAGATCATGATTTCTGGGCCACAAACACATCATAAGAAAATGACATTTGTGTCAATATTGACAGAAATCTGACCAAACCCTCTAAAAACATTAAGAATCTGGGAATCACTTTTCATCCATCTCTTACTTTTGAAGCCCACATTAGAACCATCACTAAAACTGCTTTCTTCCATCTACATCACATTGCACGACTTCGCCCCATTCTCAGTTTGAATGATGCAGAATCACTAGTTCATGCTTTCATATCATCATGTCTCGACTACTGTAACTAACCTCTTTACTGGCCTGCCAGCTAAAACTATTGCCCGATTACAATACATCCAAAACTCTGCAGCAAGAGTTCTCACTAACACCAAGCATTCTGCACACATTACTCCCATCTTGTTTAGTCTTCACTGGCTGCCTGTCTCAAGCCGTATTAAGTTTAAAATTCTTCTCCTGTCAAACAAAGCTCTCAATGATCTGGCACCTCGTTATATATATGTGATGTGCTGCATCCATACACACCAGCACGCAATCTTCGTTCTTCTGATTCCAAATTGTTGTCTGTCCCTAGATTTCGTCTATCCACTTTGGTGGGAGATCTTTCAGTGTAGTTGCACCTAAACTGTGGAACTCTCTACCTCAGAGCCTGTGACATCTCCTCTATTTCTATCTTTAAATCTCAGCTTAAAACACATCTTTTCTCAGCGCATTATCTGTCTATTACTGATTGATGTTTTATTTCCCCCTTTGTAATTGAGACTGTAAATTCTGTTGAAATGCATATTAATGTACTTTGTCCTGTTAAATGTATATGGAGTGTAAAGTGTCCTTGAGCTTGTGGAAAGGCGCTATATAAATAAATTATTATTTATTATTATTAAAAAAAAATTTTTGCACCTTGGTTGGGAGCAGGGTATGAATCTAAATTTTCTGACCCAATTTTACTAGCCACTTTGATTTTTTTACAGCCACCTTTATCTGATTCAGATATACAGTATAAAGGCTATTCAATACATTTACAGTAAAATTCAAACTTCTGGATTTAAAGTGGTTCGAAACATACAGGGCGGCCGTAATACGAGCTAAATTACCTGCCACCATTAAAAATTACGCCTTTTGGTTAATTTCATACCCTGGTTGAGAGTAAAAGAAGCGCATATCACCGGCTTTATCTTGACATAATTACTGGTAGATGGAGGTTCTTTGTTCTGTAGTTTTGCAGTAATTGGATATTGCGTGAGCCATGTCTACTCCCAACTGCCGAGTTTAGGCATAGTCAAAATGCACATATATTTTAGATTTCGTTTTACTGGCGGTAGCATGAATCTTATCCAATTTAATTGTGGTGGTCTACTACTGCTGTGCTCAGTTGATTGAAAGCCAACTTGCGTTGCTTGATAGACGTGATAGCCTACACTCAATCTTTCAGTGTGCTGCATAATATTGATACGGTCCCAGCTGCATAGACACATGCATTGGCAAAGAGAACATTAAGATGTTTTGCCGTATCAATATTTTGAACACAGCCCTAATAGGCAAGAGTTAGTCATCTGACCTAAACACAACCAAACATGCATTTCACTTGCTGAAGACAAAACTGAAGGCAGTGTAGGTTCTAATGGTTGTTTAGATCAGTGCTACTTTTAGAAATAATTAATAATTATTTATTTAGTTATTAATTAATATTTAAATTAAATAATAGAATCTAACTCATTAAAACCTCACACGGCGCACCATTAAATGTAGTGCGCCACGTTCAGGAGCGGGTTTGGTTATTAGCAATAATTAATAATTATCAAAGATAATTATTAAAATCAATAGAACATTGATGATAACTAAACAGTGACATGATTAGATATGGTAACCGAAATAAGCCTATAACACATGAGAGGAAGGTGTGTGTGTGTGTGTGTGTGTGTGTGTGTGTGTGTGTGTGTGTGTGTGAGAGAGAGAGAGAGAGAGAGAGAGAGAGAGAGAGAGAGAGAGAGAAAATGGGTGAGTGTGTGTGTGTGTGTGTGTGTGTGTGTGTGTGTGTGGAAGGAGGGACGCGCACAAAATGGCAGACGTGACTCTCGTGAGTACGTCACGCGAGATTTCCGGCCAGAGAATATGGCTGCGAATGTGGGCGGAGAGAAGCCAGTCAATGGCGTCTGCCCGTTTACCGCGTGTCTCCGCTTGTACGATAACTTGGGGACAAAGCTGAGCTTTATCACAAAGTTATCTACTAGCCAAAAGTGTGTGCGAGAATGTTTGTGAGGGTTCGCGTGTGTGTGGTTAGTACGACAGAGAGAGAGATTAAAGTGGCGGCACCAAAGCCGGTTTTGCGATCGTGGGAGAGAAAGCATCTGTTAGTTTATCACTCAGAGACGTGGTGGACAGCTCATAAACCGTCCCGCGGTCTTTTATTCTTTAATGGATAAACTCAGTGTGCTGGTCTCACCCATGATGGCGGAAATACACAACAGTCCAATGTGGTTGGACTACAACATAGCAGATCTCATTTGTGATAACAGTACATTACAGTAATACCTTGAGTATTATTAGCAGCAATGAGCGGACTTGGCGGTCCGTAAACTGTACAAGCAATAACCTTGATACACAAGAATAACATACTATAATATTCTATCTCTGCCCAGACGTAAACCTCTTACTTGAATAGTATGAGGACGCAGACGAATGTGTGCTCATCCGTCCTTTAACTCTGACTCTTTCCTCGAGGCTCGGGTGATGACGGGAGGCCATTTCCTCGCTCTGTCAGCGGGCGGTACGGCTGCTGATTCTCGGCGGGCTGGTGGAGAAATCAGCGACATCGACTTGATTGAAGAGGGAAGAGAAATCTTTTCTCTTCACTTCTGCAGGCAAACGGATGAAGATGCGGATTGCTCGGCGGTCTCCTTCGGATCTGTTAGAGTGTTCGGTGGAACACAGAGTAATCTCAACTTGTCCAGCGAGATGGAGATTGTATGGCCACAGTTTCAAGTCGGATGTTACTTCCTTGTGCCACGAGGCTACACCTGAGAGCAGCGATGAGCTGCGTCTACACCTGGTGAGCAAAGTTGCTGAAAGCAATTCCCGGAAGCATCTCAGAGGTATTTCTACTCCTGATGACGTCATGGTTGAGGGGCGTTCTGTTGTGTGCCTCATCCAATAGGAGTTGAGAGTTCGATCCTTTAGTGAGCAAGGCTTCATGGGATTTGTAGTCTGTTTTGGACTCCCTTTGTTTGATTTTGGCGCAGTTTTTATCAGTAAGATTTATGACTGTTTGTGGGCCTCAGTCAGGCTTTATGACTGTGTTAGGCCTGCCTTTGTCTTCTATCTGAATACATGAGGCCCAACAGCAAAAAGACCTACAAACAAGCAGCAATGTAAAACAACTGCAGTAAAGGCCTGGCAAAACATCACATGGGAGGAAACACAGAATTTTGTCCATCGGTTCTAGACTTTAGGTCATCCACTGGAAAGGATTTTCAACCAAGTACCTAGAATGATAATTGTATTGAAGATTATATATGATTATTTGTTTGTCCGTACTGATTGCTTCATTTTAAATCCATTGTGGTGGCATACAGAGCCAAAATTCTGAAAATCGCTTCACTGTCCAAATACTTACGGACCTAACTGTACAGTATATTGCATTCTAAAGCCACTTTTTGTATTGTCTAATCATTGACTTACTCGTATGCCATAATAATGTGATGCATTTTAAATATCTGACTTTTTTAAATATTATTTATCAATTATTTTATATAATTGAATAATATTTTTATAGTGCTGTCAGTCGAGATTAAATCACATAATTTTTCATAGTTAATCGAGATTTAATCTCAGATTTTAAAAGTGCTGAAATTAACAATATGCAACAATAATGCTTTATTAAACATTTTCCAAACAAAGTCTTCCACAGTATAAAGATAGAAATGCACAAAAGGCACCAATTCAAGTAACATTAAACATTTCACAAAGTCTAAGTGAGAGGTTGAATCTCATCCTCCACAATATTAATCAGCCAGCAGACTGTGGCTATCCACTTTGCTTTAGCAATCATGAAGCAGCATTCATGATTCGCGTCAGGGCATCAACGGCATCGTCAAGCTCCGCTTTGAACTCCAAAAGAAAAGCACTGCAGACATCTTGTTCCGCTTTTAGTGCCAACACTGCCCACATAATAGCATTAAGAGGTAATTTCCCCATCAATTGATCACCGATATGGAATCGCTGTGTTTGTGGTGTGTGCATCAGTATAATAATGTCCCTGGACACATCTCAAAGGTTCCATCTTACTCCAACCAGTGTTTAGAACATAGAGCTGAACAAAATGTCAGAATCTATTGTCAAATTAGTAAATGCATTAAATGTGCAAATTTACCCCCAAAAATGTACTGTATGCATCAAACATTTTCAAATAATCACATGCATTAACGCGTTAATTTTGACAGCTCTATTATTTAATCATTATATATTTAATATTGATATACTGTATGCAATTAATTGTGATTAATTTGATTAAGCAATCTATACACTGATATATAGTGGGGTTCAAAAGTCTCAGTCTGCTTTGAAAAAATCTCGGATATTTTTTTTTTTTTTTTTTTTCATTTGGACCTGGAAATAAACAAGTTTTAGTATTTTGAAAAATGTCAAACAACAAATAATGTAAAATGAAGATGAAATATTCAAGAACCCGTACTATTTCTAAGTCAATATTTAATTCATGATATTGACAAATTTAGAAATTGGATTATATTAGAAAATGCCAAATAGAAGCATTTCCACTAGTGGGCTCTGACTTTTGGACCCCTATAATAATTTATACAAACTTCATTCCAACATGATATAATGTTTAGATCTCTAGATTAGAACATACTTAAATCCAAGACATTCTGGTTGAAAGTATGCATTTTGATGTTTTAATTATAAATAAAAAATGGAGTAATTCTCACAAGCAAATGAAAAAAATCATAAACGCCACATACTAAAAGTCAAACAAAATGTATGTTGTACATTGAAGCACATGGGTAAAAGAAAAAACATGGGTAACCAGTACCAAAATATCATGAGCAACTAAGTAGAAAATGGAGAATAAAAAATAAAAAATACTGCAATAAAGTAATCTTTATCTTTGTATTAATAAGAGAAATCTATATGTCTTCAGTCACTTTCCCCAACGGGAATATTTAAAGCACATTTGTGGTACTTTCTTTACATTATTATTATTGTCATGAACATCTTTATTATTATTATTATTATTATTATTATTAACATTGCAAGACTGGATAGCTTGAGTCCATTTAATCACATATAGACAACACCATATTTCTGTTCCAAAACCATACCATACTGTCCATACCATCATGGAGCCTCATTAGTGACTGATTTGGGACACTCTAGCATTGATGTTAGCATCGTTGCTAAAGTTAACATTGTGATACTCTAAAATATAAATATACATATCACATAGAAATTTTGGGTAAAGAAGTCCTTTTTAATTAGGCTGAACTATTTAGTATTGATAGTTTTTCAATTCAATACTGAATTAAATATATTTATAATCAAAATCTCATTTTCAGACTGGGATGATGCATTCTGGGATTGCCTTCATTGCACAGTATACATGGATGCTGCATGAGAATGAAATGGTTTTAGTTTAGAGATATCTTTTGGAACATCCTGCACTTTGGAATCGCATCTATGATACTTAAAAAGCTATTTAGATTAGCAGCTCACACTAGGTTTTGGAACAGAGCTTGTTTCTCCTTGAGTCATTAAGAGGACCATATTAAAAACGTTCATGTGTGGTATTCACGTGAGAAGAGCTCCTGAGGATATGAACAGTTTGCAAGATGGCAAACATTAAACCTTCCCCCAGAGTGACCTTCTGTTCAGACCTGTACAATAAATATCCTTTGGTTACAGATTACATGGCAAAGAGAAACCACTGAAAGATGTTGCACCAAAGGAATCGGAGTGTACCTTGAAAAAAATGAGATAAATGTATATGGACTTACATTCAACCATACCAGCTACAAACATGCAAACATACAGTCAACCTTTTGATGTTTGCACTCATGCAGAACTGAGGTTAAGTCTAGTGATGCCGATGGATTTGTTGGAACGTCAGGAAGAGGTCCTGTTAAACCCAACTTCTAAATGTTTCAACAACCACAATTCTGCTAATTGCATTGTGGATGCGTAAGTGCTCGCTTTGGATCCGAGGCACATTTTGTACTGCCTGGGCTCTAAATGAGTGTCGCAGAGGACAGGGTGATAAATATGCACAATACCTGCTTCTTGAGAGCGGAACACTTTCAAACCAGAGTTAATGACTTTTGTGAACAAATCGACATCCTCCAAACCCCAGCCTTGGATTGATGTGTCAAAACCTCCAGCTTTGAGCAAATCACTTTTGTATATGCAGGTGATACCAAATCCATAATCCCGCCAGAACCCACTCTTCCTGGTAAAAACAAAGCTGCTGTCTTCTGGAGGGTCACCAGCATAAACAATTTTGGGATCATACTGACTAAAGATGACAGGAAAATACGCCTGACTTCCTTCAATGGCATTGTCTCGACACCTCTGGAGAGCATCAGAATTGAAAACCAGGTCCACATCGCAGAAGAACAGCAATGAGTTGTTTCTCAATTGGGAAGAGCCCATCTCAAGGGCAAAGCCACGAGAGAATTCTCCCGTCATAGGTATGATGGACAGGTCTGCTTTAGGGTATTTGTAGTGGTATTCCTTTATCAACTCCAGGTGTCTCTCCTTGTCCTGATTGGTATCATTATCGACCAGGATTATGGTTAGCTTGACATTTTGGTTGGGAATAAGGCAGACTCTCTCAAAATTTTCCATGAAACGCACAAAGATTCCGTAGCGGCCAGTGAGTGGTACAAGGAAGTGAACCTTTTTTGGACTTTGCATCTCTTTCGTGGAATCTGAGATCTGGAAGGAAGAGAAGATCTTGAGCGAGCTGGAGAGGAAGGAGAGCGAACTAGAGTCACTATTGATGGCTTCCTCTAGTTTTTCAACGTCCAATTCCTCTGCCTCGCTGAAGAACGGCCGACTGAAGGACTGCTGTAGGTATGCGTGTCTCCGGACAGGAACTGTGACTTTCCTGCCCTTGTGCTTCTTGTAAAGCAGCAAAAGATCTAGGATGTATTCGGCACCGTGAAGCGGATCCACCCGTCTATAGCCATACTGGATCTCCTTGAAGTCGATGACGCGTCCGCGAGCTTTGGAGTTCTCGTTGATCATCTCCATCACTTGAAGCACCGTGTCCTCCAGTGCCGTGCGGACCAGGTTTCCAAGGCCCTGACGAGGCATTTGCTTTTCACTGGTGGAATACAAGTGCCTGCCGGTCATGAAGTCCCACTCGATGACGTCTCCACGCTTGGTGGGCCGGTAGCGCGTGTAGGAAGGTGGTGCCCCCAGCATCTGGTAATCCCAATGCACTTCAACGTTGCCGAGGCGACTCATGGTGACGCCTTCACGGTGAAGCTGAACAGTGCGGTATCGCAGCTCAGAGATCTTACGGCTAAGCAGGTAACTGTGGAGTCGGTACTGGTAGGCTGGACGTTTGTTGGGGTGCAGCGTGATGGCATTGTGGATCTTGCTGCTGTGCAGCTCCTGGATGAAACCTTTCTTGTTGTGCTCATAGTTCTCATAGAATAGCTGCTGCATCTGCACAGAGAAAGAAGAAAACAAAATGAAAGTTAAGAATTTTAGGTCACGCCCACACTAATACGCATCTTAAGTATAGTTCATAAAACTTGGCCTAGATTCCAAGGCTTCCAAGCCATACGATAGCTTTGTGCGAGGAACAGACCTCAGAGTTGGACTTGGAATGTTGTGCACAAATCATATGGACTACTCTTTGACTTTCTGGAGCTTGACGGACACCACGAACTCATGTTGTACAGAAAGAAGCTGCGAAAAGATTCTTCAAAAATTCTCCATTTCCATTTCATTGAAAAAATAATCACATTCAAGTTTGGAACAACATGAAGGTGAGTAAATATTAACAATGTTCATTTTTGGGTCTATTCCTTTAACATCTGGTAGGATTCGAAGTGGATGTTAGAAGTGAAATGGCATTGTATCTCACTCATACAATGCTCACTGTACTACATTTTAAAATGCTCAAGATGGCACTAAGGAATTGCATCCTGTTTTAAGTGCAGTGTGGTATTGCATTTTATTGAGTCAGCTTTGTGTTTGTGTATGGTATGAGATATGTACTGGAAAGCTGGAAATACTGCACGAAAGTGTTCTAGCTAAGTTAAATGGATGGAAATTTAGTGGCTAAAACAGAGACAGAAAGTCCATGTTAACTCATAACATCTGAGAGAGAGAGTAGTTAGAGAGAGAGAGAGAGAGAGAGAGAGAGAGAGAGAGAGAGAGAGAGAGGGGTGTTGTGAAAAACGAGTACAGCTGTGCAAACTGAATGTGTGTAATGCATCAGCACCAGACAAGATTGAACATCTCAACTGCGTCAATGCATAAAGCATCCACACACAAATGTGCACACACAAACACATCGACAAGTAGTACCTCTAAATATCTCCAAAACCGAAGGATATATTTGTCTTTAGTTAAGACTGTTTATATATTTGGAGGTTAAAGGTCTTTCATAACTTCTCTATGAAGTTTCTCCATTCCTGTTCTGCAAAAGTGGAACTTGGTGAAACGAACACCTTTGTTACAACAGAACAACCGACACACCCGTTACATGTCTGAAACACACTGAAACACAGTCTGAAGTCAAATTAATGATTATTTTCCCCTCATTGGTCTGTATTACAATTATAAATCCTTATGTTAGACCCATTGACTCGACTCATCATTGTATATGATATACAGCATCTAGAACAGTAGCAGAACAATAACTGCATTCATTACAGTGTTCTTGTCTGTTTTAATGTCTAACAGTAATCCTTTAAATTTATTCTGATCTGTCTCTCTCATGCAAGTGTCTTTGGCTGCCAGCTATTGATGTTGTGTTGCTCCACCAGAGACTGATGTCATGTTGGAGTAATTTCTTGGCTGTGGTGTAATTCCACTGTGTTCACACCAGCGTTCCAGATGTGACCAATCAAACTAAGCTTGTAAAAAAATGAATGAAATATTAGATTTTTTTTTTATATTATTTTTGTTTTTATCTGTATTTCCATTCTTAATGCACATTCCTGTTTCTATTGGGAACTATTTATTGGTGCATGTTAAATGTCTTCATAATCTTTCATTAAAATGTAATCATTTTATTTATTTTTATTTTTTTTCAGATGACATCATCAATGATGATGAGCTCTTGTTTTTAAAACATGTCACATGCAGACCACTTTTCACCATCCAATTAATTCCTGAGGGGAATCCTTCCCTACAGTTATTTCTTGTTGAATGTCCTGTTTGAAATGTCACAATATGGAAGTAAAATGGGTTGAGAATGCTGTTTCATGTTGACTTGCTTAATTGCTTATTTCATTTAGGCTGAGGCATTTTTATTTACAGACACCGAATTAAAAAAACATTTAAAAACAAAGCTATAAGCTCTTATGACTTCTCACATTTAATATTCATCTCTCAGTACCTGCCACTGAATGCCTGTGAGCTGCCGATCTTTTCGTCTCCTAACAGAACATAAATGGAAAGTTGGCACTCGACTCCAACGGTCCGTTTATAAATGCTGCAGTCATCAGAGAGCCGGATCGTGCGGTCTGGCATGTTTGCATGCAGCACAAAGCAGCTACTGTTAGCGGTGCAAAAACCTGATTCAGGACCGACCGTGAAAAACACGATTCTGTAATTTATATTATATTTGCAAGTGAAGGCAAAGCAAGCAGGAGTGATTCTGAATCAGAGGTGGAACACAGTAAACCCTCTGTACTACAGAAAACCTGCCTAACAACATGTACAAATCCAGTCATGTGACACTGCATGTACAGAAGAAGAGGAATGTATAACTGTGTAAATATGTGGAGGAGTAAGAGAAGTGATTTATCAAAGTTGTGCATAAACACTACATGGCTAAATGATTGTAGACAGCCAAACACCACACCCATGTGCTTGTTGAACATTTAATTTAAAACCATTGGCATTAATAGAGAGCTGGTCCCTTTCTTGCTATAACAGCTTCCACTCTTCTCGTTCAGCTTTCCACCAGTGTTGTATAAAGTATCCAATCATTGTACCTGTCGATTGACATTGAAGGAATTAGCCACAACACAACTGAAACAATCTTTATACTGTTTATGACTGCTAAAATGGTCCACAACACATTGGAGGACTGGGTAAAATATTGATTTTCCAGTACATCGCAATCTTCATTTGAACGATCTTGATATCGATTCTTAAATCCCAAGATCGATCTTTTACTCTATTTGCAACCCTCTTCTACAATGAGAGAACATGGCTGGCATTTGCAACTCAATTTTACACTAATCAATTAAAAATATCTGCGATTAGCTACTGGCTGGTAAATGTTTAGATTTCACTCACCAGTGATTGTGTAGCCTAGTGGTGAAGTCTTCAGCAGCGAAATCCTTTCACTGCGTATTGAGAGAAAAAGTTTTGTATGAATCGTTCCATGTGTGTCCAAAGACGAGATCCACGCATTTGTCATTACATGATGTCTCTTTTACTAACCTTTCTGTTCTTTAGTCACTTAATCAAAAACAAACCAAAAAGAAACATTTAATTCTAATCATGCATAGCACAGATGAGTTATTCACAAAAGTATTTGCAAAATGATTTGATTCAGTCACAAAAATAACAATAGCGTCTAGAGAAATACAGTATATAAGAGTAAAAGTATTTGTATTTTGTTACACCTCTGCTTTCCACTAGATGTTGGAACATAGCTGTTGTGATTTGCTCCCTTTCAAACAAATGAGCACACTGCATCAAAAACTACCTCACATAAACTGATCTTCCAAACATCTCGATGTCTTTATCTAAAACATCACTGACCGGAATGCTGGAGATGGGAATAGAGGCTTTTATTATTATTATCATTTACAGGCTTATTTTCACCACATAAACTTTCATTGAATTAACTAATGACTAGAGGAACTTGTGAGTTGGGGTTTTCTTTATTGAGTGCTTGGACCCTGCTATTTGTTTGAATAAGGAGATTGCTCTTCAGAGAATTCAACCATGATGACCACTGGGACTGTGGATTTAGACTAGAGGAGAAACTAATTTCAGAAAGCTCATCCTGTGGAGATAATCTCAACATGGTCTTATATGAATTTCCATGATGGTTTATGTTTATTAGAGCTGGTGGGCTAGCATATCCAAGATGTTCACCAGCATATCTTAGCTGGCCAACTAGCATCTCCTTTCTTTCTCCTTCGGTTGACCTTGCTGGTTAAGCTCGTTAAAAAGCCTGGTGGGGAAACATCATACCAGCATAAAAAAAAAAAACAACAAAAAAACAAACATACACCAATCAGCCACAACATTAAAACCACCTGCCTAATTATTGGGCTGGATTTTCACACACAACAGTCTCTAGAATTTACTCCGAATGGTGCTAAAAACAAAAAACATCCAGTGAGGGGCAGTTCTGTGGACGGAAATGCCTTGTTGATGAGAGAGGTCTACAGAGAATGGCCAGACTGGTTTGAACTGATAAAGTCTACGATAACTCAGATAACTGCTCTGTACAATTGTGGTGAGAAGAATATAATCTCAGAATGCTATTCTGAGATGCGGGTTGGCGCTGTTTTGGTGGCACAAGGGGGACCTACACAATATTAGGCAGGTGATTTTAATGTTGTGGCTGATCGGTGTATGCTTGTGACTAGCTTTACTGGTCTTTTAAGCAGGGCACATGAAAAATTTTGTGACTGGATCACTCAAACCACATTCAGAGATAGCATGTGACCACAGAGTATTTGAAGTGTAAACAATGATGTGTCCCGAACAACAGCCAATGACTGCCTACTAACTGTCTATTGATCCACTGCACTACAAGAAGTGTTTTTAACTTTGCAGGTTGTATGTGGCTTTAAACACTGTATATACCCTTGGATTTTAGAGGATTTAATGGCAGTGACTTTTACATACCAATTTCTTCTTTATCACTCATCTAATAATCCTTCATGGCTGTTTATTCATAATCTATTCTTTATACAAATTTGTAATGATTTCTCTTTCATTTCACCTCTGAGGCCTAAACAAAAGTGTTCACAAAACACTAGAAAAGATAGACGGTTGTGCAATTCTCATTCTCATCTGTGTTTATGAGACTGACAATGAGAGTCTCGGTTTTTTATTTTGATCAAAACAGAAAATAACATGAGTACAGACAGAGACTTACAGTAACTACACAAACAGAATGAAGATAAATACACTGGGCTGGATTTCACATTTTCTGCTGTCGTGTTTATGTTGTCTCTCCAATCTACACTCCAAATGGTTTCTTTCTGTTTCACTCTTTTAACAGAATGGACAGTTAATCCAGTTATAGTTGCGTACACAACTCGCATGTAACTCAGTGAACTGTCCGAGGAGGTAAACAGGAAGACAGAAAAGAAATCGGTACAGGTCCCATTCCCAATACAGTCTGTGGTGCTAAAGCTACCGCCACTACACAAATTAGCAACTATTTAACATACGTTGTTATGCTTGTTTTTGAGTATTTCAGATTTGACAGATGTCATTTGACAGCAGTATTAATCACACTGATGAGGTTTATGCAGGGTCTCTTTCTTCAGTATGTGTTGATGGCTCAATTTATACAGTAATTTGTCCTAAAATGACACATACACATGCTCTGTACAAGGTCATGAACATGATAATGTGATCTATGAGCTCTGAGGAGAAACAGTATCTGTTACACATGCTGTCATAGACGTCAGCTCAAATAAAGAGTTTGAACTAGACCTCTGAAAGTGAGAGAACATATTAACCAGAGCTCATTTAATTATTGTGTCAACAATTCATGATAAATTAGCCTACATTTTAGACTTTGATCTTCAAACCTGCTCAGACGAACAATGGACAAAACTCTTGTTGACATTGAGGGTGTTATTCAGCTGTTGTATATATCAGCTCACAAAACTATGGAAACTATAGTTGGTGGGGAAAAACAAATTAACATTTTAAAGTTTACAGTATTTTACCTCACAATACTGTGTAAATATTCTAATGCCAAGAATGTATATTTTGAGTGTATATTTTTCACATGTTTTGGGGGGAAAAAAAGATTGAGCACAATGCTTCAGAGCAATGTGTGAGCAGACAAAATGCAATACAATAAACCTAAACAATCGTAATGTTTGCTCCCTTTTATTGCGACTCAGATATCTGTATTTTAAAACTTTTTTAAGGTTATTTATTACTTATTTCTAAATATTTATTCTAAATTTTTTGTGTGACAAATGTTTCACTGCAGTATTTGTATAACACCTGTACTCTACATATGTTGCTACTGCAACAAAATACATTTCCCTGTGGGGAATAATAAAGTATTTTCAATTCAATTTGTGAGTTGTAAGAAGTGCTTCTATTCCACGATAACTACAGAACACTGGACTTTGAAATTTGAAAGCTGCTTCAAGTCAAATGATGAAATTCACAGCTGCTTTGATCTATAGCTCTATAATGTATGAAACTGTTCACTGTATTTCTCATTACTGTATTACACCTTAAAGGGATGGTTCACCCAAAAATGAAAATTCTGTAGTCATTTATTCAGATATTTTAAATTATACATATTTTCAAAGAATGTTTACACTGCTCTTTTCCATTCACAGTGACCACATGCAGTCGAGCTCCCAAAAAATGTCATAAAAATTATCTTAAGTAATCAATTTTTAAGGGTACTTTTATGCTATATTCTAAGCCTTCTTAAGTCATATGATAGTTTTGTGTAAGGAACATATGCAAATTTAATTAATTATTTAATAATAATCATCCCCAACGCCATAACTCTCAAATTGCATTTTTTAATTTGGTATGTCAAGATGCGTTGTACCAGGTTTGATGTCAATGACGCCAAACGACATTCCTTTTTGTCTTGTAACAGAAACGCACTTAGTTAGAATATGTAACAGTGCAAATGAGATTTAAGAGTTATGCTGGAGCTGGTGCTAGGAAAGTCATACGGGTCTGAAACGTGATTAACAATGATTGGTTGAGTAAATGATGACAGGATTTTAATTTTTGAGTGAACTATTCCTTTAAGTAGGATGACATGCAGGTCGAATTTCTCTGTCAACAGTCCTGCATCAACGCCTAAGAAAGGAAGTGATTTAAAGTCATGAAAGTGCCAAGATGTTTCATATTAATTTACACACACACATACACTGAAAGACATGCTGTACAGAGCTCATGCTCTTTATCTACATTCAACACACAAACATACATGTTTAAGAAGTCTGTAATGATACGATGGTGAAGTGTTGTGTCAATTTGATGTATTAAGGAGTTGTCTTGCTGTGTTGTGTTTGCCAGTGCTGTCAGCACATGACAGAATAAAGTTTATAAATATATAATGAATCAAACTATTCAATGAATTCATAGCATGTCCACAGGTTTCATCAGGGAAGCTGATGTAAGACACTGCATAGACGAGGAATGCCAAAAAACTCTTTGTACAAGGGATGAGCAAAACAGATTAAAAAAATAAATAAATAAATAAAAATAAAAAAACAGACTAGTCGGCGAGTAGCCTGATTAGCCGCTTTTCCACCATCGGGCCAGTGTGAGCCAGGGCAATCAACTGGTCAGCTGGGGCCAACAGCCTCGAGCAGAGACCAAAATCGATCTGCATTCCCACCATCAGGCCAATAGCCCTGCAGAGTTGCCCCAAAACCTGCCCTTAATACACCGCCCTGATGCCAACACCACACACCATACCCATTTCAAAACTCAAGCTGATGTATCAGTCTCTGGAGACTAGCTTGACCTCGAAATAAACATGGATTTGTACTGAGCCTGCAATTTATTAAAACATTTTCCCAAACCTGTACCGTTGAGCGCAGGATACACAATTTGACTTGTTCGGCAGATGTAGTCGATCTGACGTTGCACATTTTCATCAGCCCAATAATTCAGAAGAGCCCTGATTTCGTCTACTGACCAATACTGACGATTCTCTGTTTATGTAAGCTGGTAGCTAGATATGAAACACTGGAAAAGGACTATCTTGGTGCTGAAACCTCTGGCCTGACTCAGCTAAACTGAGTAAACTACCACCTCCTCAGTCCCCAGTTGATCTTCTTTGGCCCAAGGGTAATCGGCAGGCCAGAGGCCACTGGCCCCGAAAAAGCCCAGGGTAGGCACGATGAAGCCCCAGGAGTGACATTGGGAATGCACGCACTAGCACGCCCTTACCTGGCCTGATAGTGGAAACGCACTGGATGCCCTGAATAATTAGGTTGGTTTCTGGTTCACCTGCCCACGATCAAATGTTTTTCTTAGGAAGGCATTTACATAAGACATTCAAAACCAGAGATGTCCCTCTGCATGTGTCTGGCTATAGCTGCAGTGCTTTATAGGGGATGACTTTAAAGATCCAACTACACTATGCAAACTGTCTACCAGCTGTCAGCATGCTACTTAAAGCAACACCACTAAACATATAAAAACTAAACTAAACAGAAGGACAGAAACATTTTAACTAGTCAACCTCGCTAATTGACTAGTCAGTTATTAGATGACCAACCATTATGACCCATCCATAGTTGGTATACCAATACTAAAATATAAAAATGTAACAACACCAGTCTATGAACTGTATATATGCACAGCCAAGCCAGCCACGGAGAAAATATTGGTGCGAGCTCATTGCGATAATTCTAGTAAGCTCTTGTAATAGCAAAAAATGTCAGAAAATTTTCAACATGTCTCAGTCACAAGTTGTAAACACACATTGTTGTTATTTTCTGTCTTTAACACATGCATTGTTTATTAGCAGTATATAATTAATACAAAGTGAACACTGACAGTCACAGATGACAGTACGTATGACACTGTTTGGCTTTTAAATGGCCATAACTTGTATACTATTGTAGCTGATGATAGCCTAACAAATAAATGTTTTTTTGTTGTGTTTTTTTAATTCCTGTTTTAAGTTTGCTGTTTTGTCGACTTCAATTTTAACGTTCCTGGTCTTATTGCGAATGAATGATTCATTCATGCATGTTATTCCAAAGAATTTTTTTTTTTTGTCTTCATAATCTTTCTTTAAAACCTTGATCCACCACTTATATGATTTTCCTTGTCAGCTAACATCATAACCACTCTCATTTTTCAACCACCTATCATATTGAGACTCTTTTCATATCCTAACAATTCCTTGTTGAATATCTTGTTTCACTGTGAAATAGGTTGCATTACGGAAGTAAAACAGGTTGCAAATAACATTTCATGTTGACTTGACAACATGATCACACAGAAGTCTCCAAGTTGCTAGGCAATACTTGTAATATTTTGATTCTTATTGAATTTAAATCTATTTGTATTCGGTTCTTGTTGTCATGCAAACCAACTGACGAGGATCTGCTTTTATGGGAGAAAGATAGGAGGAAATCTGAAGCTTATCAGACCAGTATGTGTGTGTGTGTGTGTTAAATCTCTGAACACCGGCAGAGCCCATTTTATAAAAAGCAAACTTTCACCACTTGTTTTTCTGAACAATAACATGTGAAATTATAAAAATATGATGAACCTTTATGTAGACTCAGAGTTTATCTCTGTGTATTACCCTCATGGCATCAGTATTGGTTTCTATGTAAGCTCCAGTTGATAAATATTGTTGCTGTTAATTTTATATCTTTTTTGTTTTCCATTTTTATTAATGCATTTTGTTCATTAAACTGAGCACACAACATTAGTGAGGATAAAAGGTCTATGAACTTCAAAGCAATGTTTAAATGCAAAAATCACAGCAGTGAATCCCAAAATCTGTACAGCATTCACATTGTTTAACAAAGACATTTCCTGAAAGGCTTTTTGTAACTCTGTCTTGAAAGAGGAAATATTTTATTTGTGAGGATATTTTCACAAAACTGCCAAGCTGACATCATTTTAAAAATAACAACACACCATTTGTCATATGTTAAATATTTCTATAGTTATCAATAGGGCTCAACTACTCTTAATGAAAAGCCAATAATGAAATGCTACAAAAATAAATATAACCAAACAAACACTATCAAATGGAGCAGAGCTGATATTAGTACTTCATAATACTGCATGTAAAGTAAAAGATTCTCCAGAGTGTGTGTCAGTGAGTCTTTGATCATGTTGAGTGCAGCAGCTGTGCTCAGTGCTGAAGTGCAGTGTAGATAAGAAAAGAGCACAGAGTGTTTATTGATTCTGTCAATGAATGAGTATAAAAACGTCTTCTAGATAAAGAGAAGTGGGAGCGTGTGTGAGGAGAATATCTAATATCAAGTGATACGCAAGTGATTTAATCACACAAAATCATTAGTGATGCACCAAAATTTCGGTCGCTGAAACAGAAAAAAGGCAGAAAATCTTGCCCGAAAATGCAAACAGAAACCATTACTTTAAAATCCGGTAACAGAAACACTGACACGCAGAAAAAGCAGAGTTTATGTGAACAGATCCTGGTTTAATTACATTTCATGTAAATGGCGGCTGATACTTGATTATAAATTGATGGTAACCAGGTCATAATTACAGACGTGCATTTCTGTATGTGTGTGTGTTGTGAGACTGTCGCAGTGAAATCCACATGAACAAGCACAACAGCACAGAAAACTCACTGAAGTTAATGGAAGCATACTGTGGTAAAAATTCAAATGTAAATCACAAATTCAGCTAGTATTTGCATTTCTTAGTTTCTAAGTCCACATACATCTCCAAAAGTGATGAACCGATCAATCTCTTGGTTTTCAGTGCAATATAATTATTATATTGTTTAGTGGTGACCCCTCAACAATCAGGGCTTACATTATACATTCAGAATTTGTTTAATTATTCCAAACAATGTCTAATTCAATATAAGGGTCAATCATGTGATGCTCATTTTTTTTGTCCACACCTATAAAATTATTCTGAAATACATTTAAAAAAAATGCAATTCTCACACACACACACACACAAAACTTAAACATACCTCTTCTATGATGAACATGTTTTCAATTTCTGAGTTCAGTCATTTTGGTATTTTTTCATTCATGTGTTGTAACCATCCAAAGAGTGGAAGCTGAAATTCAGTAGCGCAGAAAAAAAGCAGACAAATTTTTTTTTTAAATTACTGTTAATATTTTAAAAACTTTTGTTTACCAAATCAGTCACTTGGTGTAACCAACATGTAGGTAGCCATTTTGTTGTTTAATTTGACAAAAACCACAAAACAGAGAAGACCCATTTAGACCGTCAAGACTGAGTGTAACATTTTTTAAAAATATTGTAGTTTTATTTTTATTTTAAGACACATTTTGTTCAGGTCATCACCCTAAGAATACATCTTCATATTCTTGTCTCCAAAAAAAAAAAAAAAAAAAAAAAAGAAATTATATGTATCTATATCTATCTATCTATATATATCCATGTCTGTCTATCTCTCTCTCTCTCTCTCTCTCTCTCTCTCTCTCTATATATATATATATATATATATATACAGGTGCATCTCAATAAATTAGAATGTCGTGGAAAAGTTCATTTATTTCAGTAATTCAACTCAAATTGTGAAACTCGTGTATTAAATAAATTCAATGCACACAGACTGAAGTAGTTTAAGTCTTTGGTTCTTTTAATTGTGATGATTTTGGCTCACATTTAACAAAAACCCACCAATTCACTATCTCAAAAAATTAGAATACATCATAAGACCAATAAAAAAAACATTTTTAGTGAATTGTTGGCCTTCTGGAAAGTATGTTCATTTACTGTATATGTACTCAATACTTGGTAGGGGCTCCTTTTGCTTTAATTACTGCCTCAATTCGGCGTGGCATGGAGGTGATCAGTTTGTGGCACTGCTGAGGTGGTATGGAAGCCCAGGTTTCTTTGACAGTGGCCTTCCGTTCATCTGCATTTTTTGGTCTCTTGTTTCTCATTTTCCTCTTGACAATACCCCATAGATTCTCTATGGGGTTCAGGTCTGGTGAGTTTGCTGGCCAGTCAAGCACACCAACACCATGGTCATTTAACCAACTTTTGGTGCTTTTGGCAGTGTGGGCAGGTGCCAAATCCTGCTGGAAAATGAAATCAGCATCTTTAAAAAGCTGGTCAGCAGAAGGAAGCATGAAGTGCTCCAAAAGTTCTTGGTAAACGGGTGCAGTGACTTTGGTTTTCAAAAAACACAATGGACCAACATCAGCAGATGACATTGCATCCCAAATCATCATAGACTGTGGAAACTTAACACTGGACTTCAAGCAACTTGAGCTATGAGCTTCTCCACCCTTCCTCCAGACTCTAGGACCTTGGTTTCCAAATGAAATACAAAACTTGCTCTCATCTGAAAAGAGGACTTTGGACCACTGGGCAACAGTCCAGTTTTTCTTCTCCTTAGCCCAGGTAAGACACCTCTGATGTTGTCTGTGGTTCAGGAGTGGCTTAACAAGAGGAATACGACAACTGTAGCCAAATTCCTTGACATGTCTGTGTGTGGTTGATGCCTTGACCCCAGCCTCAGTCTATTCCTTGTGAAGTTCACCCAAATTCTTGAATCGATTTTGCTTGACAATCCTCATAAGGCTGCGGTTCTCTCGGTTGGTTGTGCATCTTTTTCTTCCACACTTTTTCCTTCCACTCAACTTTTTGTTTACATGCTTGGATACAGCACTCTGTGCACAGCCAGCTTCTTTGGCAATGAATGTTTGTGGCTTACCCTCCTTGTGAAGGGTGTCAATGATTGTCTTCTGGACAACTGTCAGATCAGCAGTCTTCCCCATGATTGTGTTGCCTAGTAAACCAAACTGAGAGACCATTTTGAAGGCTCAGGAAACCTTTGCAGGTGTTTTGAGTTGATTAGCTGATTGGCATGTCACCATATTCTGATTTTTTGAGATAGTGAATTGGTGGGTTTTTGTTAAATGTGAGCCAAAATCAACACAATTAAAAGAACCAAAGACTTAAACTACTTCAGTCTGTGTGCATTGAATTTATTTAATACACGAGTTTCACAATTTGAGTTGAATTACTGAAATAAATGAACTTTTCCACGACATTCTAATTTATTGAGATGCACCTGTATATATAATATCTATCTATATCTCTCTCTCTCTCTATATATATATATATATATCTATCTAATATATATATATATATATATATATATATATATATATATATATATATATATATATATAAAATCTCTATCTATCTCTATATATCTATATCTATCTATCTATCTATCTATATATACAGGTGCATCTCAATAAATTAGAATGTCGTGGAAAAGTTCATTTATTTCAGTAATTCAACTCAAATTGTGAAACTCGTGTATTAAATAAATTCAATGCACACAGACTGAAGTAGTTTAAGTCTTTGGTTCTTTTAATTGTGATGATTTTGGCTCACATTTAACAAAAACCCACCAATTCACTATCTCAAAAAATTAGAATATGGTGACATGCCAATCAGCTAATCAACTCAAAACACCTGCAAAGGTTTCCTGAGCCTTCAAAATGGTCTCTCAGTTTGGTTTACTAGGCAACACAATCATGGGGAAGACTGCTGATCTGACAGTTGTCCAGAAGACAATCATTGACACCCTTCACAAGGAGGGTAAGCCACAAACATTCATTGCCAAAGAAGCTGGCTGTGCACAGAGTGCTGTATCCAAGCATGTAAACAAAAAGTTGAGTGGAAGGAAAAAGTGTGGAAGAAAAAGATGCACAACCAACCGAGAGAACCGCAGCCTTATGAGGATTGTCAAGCAAAATCGATTCAAGAATTTGGGTGAACTTCACAAGGAATAGACTGAGGCTGGGGTCAAGGCATCAACCACACACAGACATGTCAAGGAATTTGGCTACAGTTGTCGTATTCCTCTTGTTAAGCCACTCCTGAACCACAGACAACATCAGAGGTGTCTTACCTGGGCTAAGGAGAAGAAAAACTGGACTGTTGCCCAGTGGTCCAAAGTCCTCTTTTCAGATGAGAGCAAGTTTTGTATTTCATTTGGAAACCAAGGTCCTAGAGTCTGGAGGAAGGGTGGAGAAGCTCATAGCACAAGTTGCTTGAAGTCCAGTGTTAAGTTTCCACAGTCTATGATGATTTGGGGTGCAATGTCATCTGCTGGTGTTGGTCCATTGTGTTTTTTGAAAACCAAAGTCACTGCACCCGTTTACCAAGAAATTTTGGAGCACTTCATGCTTCCTTCTGCTGACCAGCTTTTTAAAGATGCTGATTTCATTTTCCAGCAGGATTTGGCACCTGCCCACACTGGCAAAAGCACCAAAAGTTGGTTAAATGACCATGGTGTTGGTGTGCTTGACTGGCCAGCAAACTCACCAGACCTGAACCCCATAGAGAAACTATGGGGTATTGTCAAGAGGAAAATGAGAAACAAGAGACCAAAAAATGCAGATGAGCTGAAGGCCACTGTCAAAGAAACCTGGGCTTCCATACCACCTCAGCAGCGCCACAAACTGATCACCTTCTTGCCACGCCGGAATGAGGCAGTAATTAAAGCAAAAGGAGCCCCTACCAAGTATTGAGTACATATACAGTAAATGAACATACTTTCCAGAAGGCCAACAATTCACTAAAAATGTTTTTTTTTATTGGTCTTATGATGTATTCTAATTTGTTGAGATAGTGAATTGGTGGGTTTTTGTTAAATGTGAGCAAAATCATCACAATTAAAAGAACCAAAGACTTAAACTACTTCAGTCTGTGTGCATTGAATTTATTTAATACACGAGTTTCACAATTTGAGTTGAATTACTGAAATAAATGAACTTTTCCATGACATTCTAATTTATTGAGATGCACCTGTATATATATATATATATATATATATATATATATTACCTTGAAAAATGTTTGAAAACCTTTTTTTTAAATTAACGATGAAGTTGTGAATACTCTCATGTATTTAAGATGTAAGGAAAATATTTTAATAACTTTTACTTGAAGGTTACACCAAATGACAAAAGTCATTAAATAATTTTTTTGTAGAAAATGCTGTTTTTTTCAAAAATATATTAAACCAAATATATTACAAAGATTACATTTCTACGAACTTGACATGTTTTAAACTAGATTTTTAAAGATATTTAATTTCTATCACCTCGGACAGCCTTATTTGTCAATGACCCATAATCATTTTCATTTTTGGTTTGGCCAAGAATTTTCATTTCGGTGCATCACTAAAAAAAATCATGTTAACGTGTTTACGTCTTGTGGCTATACTTTTGAAACAGTGTGTATTTTAGCATTTATAGACTGGTCCCATTCTAGAAGGATGCAGTCACTGCACAACATAACACAAGACACAAATGGTCTATGTTGTCTTCTAATGTATTGCATACAGCACATTTATAACAACACATTTTTATGAATGGGCTTTCGCCAACCCACTCCCATCTAGATTAACACATGCTTGCATAAAAATTCCAAACTTCCTTTGCCATGCCCAATGATTTTGCATGTATGATGCATTACATAGTACTGCGCTTAAAACACAGCACTCTTAAAATAGGGCCTCGAGTATGTCAATATCAATATTCAGTGTATTCACACAACTTAAAGCAACTCCATTGAACAGACTCAATACTGCTGATACTGAGATTAAGGAAAGAGTGGAAGACAGAATGAGACTTAAAATAAAGCACAATTTAAATAAGTGTGTGTACTTCAGTGATAGGACATATTGTAGGTGTGTTTCTGAATGCATGGGTGTAGATACAGTTGAAGTCAGAAGTTTACATACATTTAGGTTGAAGTCATTAAAACTCATTTTTTAACCACTCCACAGATTTCATATTAGCAAACTATAGTTTTGGCAAGTCGTTTAGGACATCTACTTTGTGCATGACATGAGTAATTTTTCCAACAATTGTTTACAGACAGATTGTTTCACTTTTAATTGACTATATCACAATTCCAGTGGGTCAGAAGTTTACATACACTAAGTTAACTGTGCCTTTAAGCAGCTTGGAAAATTCCAGAAAATGATGTCAAGACTTTAGACAATTAGGTTCTGATAGGAGGTGTACTGAATTGGAGGTGTACCTGTGGATGTATTTTAAGGCCTACCTTCAAATTAGTGTCTTTGCTTGACATCATGGGAAAATCAAAAGAAATCAGCCAAGACCTCAGAAAAAAAAACATTTATGGACCTCCACAAGTCTGGTTCATCCTTGGGAACAATTTTCAAATGCCTTAAGGTACCATGTTCATCTGTACAATCAATAGTAAACAAGTATAAACACCAATGGACAACGCAGCCATCATACCGCTCAGGAAGGAGATGCATTCTGTCTCCTAGAGATGAATGTAGTTTGGTGAGAAAAGTGCAAATCAATCCCAGAACAACGGCAAAGGACCTTGTGAAGATGCTGGAGGAAACAGGTAGACAAGTATCTATATCCACAGTAAAACGAGTCATATATTGACATAACCTGAAAGGCTGCTCAGCAAGAAAGAAGCCACTGCTCCAAAACTGACATAAAGTCAGACTACAGTTTACAAGTGCACATGGGGACAAAGATCTTACTTTTTGGAGAAATTACCTCTGGTCTAATAAAAGAAAAATTGAACTGTTTGGCCATAATGACCATCGTTATATTTGAAGGAATGGCTTAAGGACAACAAAGTCAAAGTACTGGAGTGGCCATCACAAAGCCCTGACCTCAATCTGATATAACATTTGTGGGCAGAACTGAAAAAGCATGTGTGAGCAAGGAGGCCTAAAAACCTGACTCAGTTACACCAGTTCTGTCTGAAGGAATGGGCCAAAACTCCAGCAACTTATTGTGAGAAGCTTGTGGAAGGCTACTCAAAACGTTTGACCCAAGTTAAAAATTTAAAGGCAATGCTACCAAATACTGACAAAGTGTATGTAAACTTTTGACCCACTGGGAATGTGATGAAAGAAATAAAAGCTGAAATAAATCACTCTCTCTACTATTATTCTGACATTTCACATTCTTAAAATAAAGTAGTGATCCTAACTGATCTAAGACAGGGAATGTTTTCTACGATTAAATGTCAGGAATTGTAAAAAAACTGAGTTTAAATGTATTTGGCTAAGGTGTATGTAAATGTATATATGTCTGGGTGTGTGTAATATATTGTGAAACATTCATGTTACAGGAAAGGCTACTTTCATTAAACCATTATGAAATAATCATTAGTGAATGATATTTTAATTTCACAGAATTAGCACAAAGTCTGGCTCACACTTCAGTTTATTCTGTCGAAGAACCTCCCACTTATTCAGTACGCATCAGTTGTCAGAGGCTGAGACTAGTGTACGGCCAAACAAATTGCTTGTCGCTAGAGCATTATCACATTGCGCCTGGTTAGGATACATTGTAATAGTCTTTTCAAACAAGCTCTTGTAATTAGTTATAGGAATATAGGCTATAACTGAAGACAGTCTGGCCATTAGATTTCATTCAGTATATCAGAGTACTAAAGGTTCTTCCTCCTTCTGCAACAAGCAGAGAATCTCATTAATTCCTGAAAACTGATTCCACACTGTGGCGGCACATTTGCATGTCTTCTACAGAGCCCCTTAGAGGACAGAGAGGGAAGAGAGAGTTTCAGAATAGTAAACCTGCAGTATTCACGACTGTAACCATTTTTGTGGTAAGAACCATGGTTTTAAACGCCATGGTACATGTACCACAAATTAACCATGGTATTACTATAGTAAAACTAAACATGTTTTTTGGCAGAATTATATAAAATTGTTATTACCATAGTTTTGGTTTCCCTGTAGGTATTATGACTATGTTTTACCATGAACATCAAGCTTAATTTATGGTTATTGTAGTAAAACCATGGTCCCCTTTCAAGTCGGTCATTTCAACGCTCACCCCTCACGATCTCTGAAACCTTTTACAATCACGGCAATCCTACTGGCAAATGGAGCTTGCTGCTGTCCCCAATGATGCGTGTCATCGCAGGCATGTTAACTGGAGCACAGTGCCATTTAATCAGAATTATTCTCTTCATGGTCCGATTGACCTCTCGTCCTCTGAAAACCCGACTTATCGCTTCATCATTTGGAACTGCACCTCTCAACAGCGAGCGGACTGTTTCATCTTCCTGTTTGTGCCCTGAAGAAAAAGCTATTTTGTTAAATATTAAGGAAGGAAAAAGTTGTTTATTTCAATGGCACAAACCAGCACAAACGAACGACAGCAGTTTAGAGCGATTTGGACAAACTAGGGTGGAGACTGATGTCACAGTCAAAAAACATTTCCGA
Organism: Myxocyprinus asiaticus; assembly: GCF_019703515.2. NCBI lineage: Eukaryota > Metazoa > Chordata > Actinopteri > Cypriniformes > Catostomidae > Myxocyprinus > Myxocyprinus asiaticus. The sequence goes on from NC_059386.1 coordinate 2,098,417, forward strand.
CGTACAATCAAACCGGTGCGATCTGCATTCGTGCTGCTGATTACCAGTAAAGAAGGACTAAAGCAGTTTTTATAATGAATCAGCTGCTCAAATAGTCTTTTCAACATCACAATATCTTTATTTTATGTTACAAACATTCAAAATATATCACAAAATATAAGTTTAAAGCCATTACTGTCAGAGCTGAATGTTTTGATGCAACGATGCAGAGCCATTTTCTGACTTCAAACAAAGAATGTATAAACTAGTTAGTCCATTGAGCATTCTCCCATTCCATTCGTCACTCCGGGTGCAAAAAAGTGGAACGGTTCAGAACTCAGAATCCCATGCTGCATTGAAATGTAAAAAAACATGATAGAGCATATGCAGTTGTCGGCAATAGCGTTCCTGATCCCATCTTATCTAACATGACCATTATAAACATCTAAAAAAAATAAATATATATATATATATATATATATATATATATATATATATATATAAAATAATATATAATCTGTCCTCCAGTGCATCTGCTGTGAGATGTAAGGTGACTTTTTTTTTTAAAGTGTGCATTAAAGGAATATTCTGGGTTCAATACAAGTTAAGCTAAATCGACAGCATTTGTGTCAATGTTGATTACCACAAAAATTAATTTAGATTCACTCCTTTTCTTTGAAAAAAGCAAAAATCGAGGTTACAGGTAAGCACTTACAATGGAAGTCAATGGGGACAATTTTTGGAGAGTTTAAACAGAAACGTGAAGCTTATAAAAGCACTTACATTAATTCTTCTGTTATAACTCATGCATTATTTGAGCTGCAAAGTTGTTTAAATCATAATTTTTTTTTACAGTCGTTTTAGGGTTTGTTGACATTACATCAAGGAAAAGTTATAAAACAGGCTTTAACTTAAAGAAAAGGTTTGTAAGTGATTTAATCACACTTAAATCATGTTTACATGCATATCCTTTATGTCTTGTGGTTATACTTTTGAAAAAGTGAGTATTTTAATGTTCAAAAATTGGCCCCCATTCACTTCCACTATAAGTGCCTCACTGGACCTCGATATTTGCTTTTTTTTTTTTAAAGAAAGCAGGGACGAGAAAAAATAAATTGTGTTAATCAACTTTATGCCACAAATACTGTTGGGGAATAGGGGAACTGGATTTCAAATATGAATCAAATACATCAAGTACTTTGAAAGGAAAACTTTACTTAATAGGATCATAAGATAAGATTTATAACCACAGGAGACAATGCAAAGACACTCCGCATGTTAACGTGTATTCAGTATAATATTCTTTAACATTGATGAGTTGAGCTATATAGGTTTGATTTGAGCATGATGATGTGTCATGGGAACCCCTCATGTGTGCTGATGCCTTTAGGACAAAACCACAAATCACTCCGTGTCACTTCATTTATACCTGCTATCTAAGCCAAAACAGCCAACGGGTAACTGATGTATCCAAACAACATACGGCCATAACAGCACTCATCTGACAAATGTAGATTTGTGCCACATATTTATGCAAATGTCAGTCCACTCAGCGGCCATCTTGCTCCCGGGCAGCTATTTTCTATGCATGCAAGCGGCATAAAAGAACAGCTCCTATCTTTTAATCAGCAGTCAAATCTGACAACAGTAGTATCATAAATTGTGCTTCTTTATTTCAAATTTCCAGCTAATGCGCATGCACGTTCAAGTTAACCGACAGGCGATGTCTGTATCTAAAAGGTGTTTGGCTCTGCCATGCATCTATAAATATATATTGGGTGTTTCAATTTCACCCATTTATTTTAATACAAGTGGTCTGTCTTGGGCTAAACGGTCTCTGGTTTATTCTTAATGATTCAGTATGTTCTATCAGGTTGCTAGCAGAATGTCGTTAAAAAGGAAATGTTGAGCAGTTACAAAATAAAGGCAAGATGATGCAGTAACATTTTTGCATTCTTTCCACAACTGTCTTAATAATTGTCCTCATTAAAATGGCTTAAGTCAGATTTAATTTGTTTGTTCACTAAATGCTAAATACTTTGTTCAGCCAATAAAGTGTAGTTTAGACAATTACAGATTTCTTGTTCAGTAAATTATCAATTATCAGTACTTTAATTCCATTTCATTCTTGTATATGGTTTTGTATTATTTTTCATATGAAGTTAATTACAATCTTTGCTTGCAATCTTCTGATTTGAAATGACTGTACATTTTCAAAAAATAATGAAATTCACAGGGTAAAACATTATATATGTATAGTTGTAGTGCTTTCAATAGAGCAAAGGGTGAATATAATTTACAAATCAATCCTTTTTGTTTTTATTACCATTTTTCATATTGTCCCAACTTTTTCAGAATTGGGGTTGTACATTGTATGGATATATTCACATCATTTCTCCATTAAAATCTTCGTTTGTGGTCCAAAGAAGAAAGTCATAGGAGTTGGAGACAGCCTGAGGTAAGTAAATGATTAGAGATGCTGCTCTACCATTGCTATGGATGCCAAAGCACAGTTTAGGTTTACGCCATTCTCACATACAGATGTGTTATTTATGAGGCATGAGAATAAGGAAATGGAGAAAAGACACCTGGAAAAGGATGGGAATCATAAGGAATTTACAGTAACTTGAGTCACATTAATTCAGTAACCAGTCTGACTGATTCATAAGTATTTTTGATCAACTAAAACAAGAACCGACTCAGAGTCATTCACTTTCAATGCAGCTTTTTTCTGTATTATGAAAGAAAGTAGCCGAATACAGGTTTGGAACAACATGAGGGTGAGAGAATGATGACAGAATTTTCCTTTTTTGGTGAAATCCTTTAACTGTTAACCTCCCAACTGATTGATCCCAATAATTAATACTCAATGACCTCCAGTACAGAGAATGATACAAGTTAAAATCAACCGCTTTATGCTTGTGAAAGTTTAGTTGCTTTCTGATAATCCATGTTTCTCTTGCACTGTGTGTGTAGTATACTGTAGATGTTCTGTACAGATCTGTCTACGGTGTTTTGAGAGGAATATTAATGAGCACTTCCTCCAGCAACTTCAAGGTCACAATAATGACATCATCAGGCCATCACTATGATGAAATATTCAGTGGAAGCGTTCCTGCTACTATACTGACTAATAAATGTGGTGTAATTAGTGCTGACAATTGGGCAGAACAGTGCTTTCTGTTGTCTTGTATGAGAGCTCCTGATGCATTTAGGTAGGCTGTTTTTCATTGCTGCTGTGGTAAGCGTCAAGTGGATTGCATTACCCATACAGCAGCAGAGAACATCATATGATCCAGCTGGGTATTATTCATTTGTTGATAAAGGAGTGGATGTACAAGAGTATATTGCTGTTAAGTCTAAAGTGAAGTTCACATGTTCATCAAAATATCATCTTTATCCCTGTCATAGAATTTCAAGTAATGGATAATCTACAGTCAGCCAGCCAGAATGCAGAGTGTAGAGGTCTTGTATCACTTTGAAGAGGTTCATTTTGTGATAATGACCAGCTGACAGTGTATTTTCCTGCTTATTACATAGCTACTTACCAAATAAATAAATGGACATAAAATAATGACTTATTAAAATTACATTATTATGCGAGAAGGAAGAGATCACAGTCTCCAGAAACAGCTGAATTCCACCTCCGGTTTGCATCGGAGTTCTGCTGGTATTCATGTTGCAAAAATGACCATCTGACCAAGGCAGTCTCATGGTGAAGACGTCACCATAGCGACTTTTCACCTCCATCCTGAAAACATCCTTGTCATTCTATTTTCACCTCAGTTCAAATGATTCTCTCACAGGCTTGGCAATCTTCAGATTTATAGTGCATGTTTAACAGCAATGTTTCATTATACTTGTAATATACAGTGACAAGAAAAAGTATGTGAACCCTTTGGAATTAGCTAGTTTTCTGCATTAATTGGTCATAAAATGGGATCACATCTTCAAAGTCACAAGTGTAGACAAACAAAAATGTACTTAAGCTTACAACACACAAACAATTATAACCTTTCATGTCTTCATTGAACACATCCCATTAAACATTCACAGTGCTTTGGAAAAAGTAAGTGAACCCTTGGATTTAAAAACTGGTCGATCCTCCATTGGCAGCAATAACCTCAACCAAGCATTTCCGGTAGCTGTGGATTAGACCTGCACAACGTCCAGAAGGAATTTTCGAACATTCTTCCTTACAGAACTGCTTCAGCTCAGTTATATTCTTAGGATATCTGGGAAGATAGGCTCTCGAGGTCATCCACAGCATCTCAATTGGGTTAAGGTCCGTGCTCTGACTAGGCCACTCCAAAGGGTGGATTTTCTTTTTAAGCCATTCTGTAGTGGATTTACTTCGTTGTTTAGGGTAATTGTCCTACTGTATCACCCAACTTATACTGAGCTTCAGCTGGCGCACAACAGCCCTGACATTATCCTGAAGGATATCTTCATAAACTTGGGAATTCATTTTTCCACTCAATGATAGAAAGCGGTCCAGGCCCTGAAGCAGTAAACCAGCCCCAAATCATGATGCTCCCTCCACCGAACTTCACCACTGGGATGATGTTTTCATGTTTGTACGCGTGCCCTTTTTACACCATACATAGTGCTGCGTGTTCTTCCCAAACAATTCAACCTTAGTTTCATCAGTCCACAAAACATTTTCCCAGTAGCGTTGTGGAATGTCAAGGGGGTCTTTGGCAAACTTCAGGCACGCAGTAATGTTTTTGTTGGAAAGCAGTGGCTTCCTTCGTGGTGTCCTGCCATAGACACCATGCCTCTTTAATGTTTTCCATATAGTAGACTTATGAACACAGATGTTAACCAGTTCCAATGATTCCTTCAATCTTTAGCTGTCAACGGGGTTTTTTTTTTTTTTTTTTTACTTGAGCATTCTACGGTGTGCCCTTTGAGTCATCTTGGCTGGACAGCCACTTCTAGGGAAAGTTAAAATGTGATGAGACTGCAGTATACCCAACAGACTCGTGCAGCGGATGCAAGTCATTCATGCATCACGAGCCAGCAGAGATTCACATTCGCGTAATCGCGCTTCGCTTCGGTCAGGCTGTGCGGATGACAACCTACATTCCATGTTTCATTTGTTTATTAATGCTTTCAGAACACCACGTGATGTAATAAGGAAAACACCACTATGAATCCTTGAGATTTCCAAACCAGCAACAGGTACACCCTCCTTTAACAAGTCACACTCAAAATTACATTAAAAGATTGAGAAAACATAAAAATCTGAGTCTAATCAAAATATAAATTAAACCTGGAAATAAAGTTGTAGGTTTTTGAAGGTGTGATTCACCAAAAATGGCTAAATAGTTGATCGGCTTATGTGCAAATGACTTGCACGCAGCACGAGTCTCCTCACACTTTAATGTTTAGTCTCTGATTCAGCTGATGAAAACAGACTGCATGATCATGAGAAAGGATTACATCAAGATGTAGATTGGAATACAGGTGCGAAAAACTTCATACAAGTAAAATAGCCTGCTCCACTCTCGCTGTTGAATGCGTGCTAGTAATAACCCCTCTGTGTGATTTTGAAAATGTAGTATGACATAATACAAGAAATATTTAAGATTACTGATTACGAAATTGTGCAAACAAACAAGCAAATTTGTGACATTAACCCTAAGGGGTCGATGGACGCGCCGGCGCGTCCTGCTGGATTTTTCCCTCATAACAGCAGAAACAACTTAAAATACTCAATTTTTGGGCATACAGATAATTGTAAGACATCATTAGAGACTATAAAGGGTGTACTTTTTATTTTGTACACTCACAATAACAACAAAACCTTGTGCTTTTGTAAAATAAATAAACGGGGTGAGCTTTCAGCCGTCTCTGTCTCCGTGAGCATTTCTCGTCAATGCTTCTGAAACACGTCACAAAAATTAACTGAAACTCAGCGAATACTTATCAAACAAACATGAAACATATCTAAAGAAAGTTTAAAATGTCTACTTTTAAATAAAACAATTCAAATTTAAAACAATTATTCTCCTGCAATGTAATCTGTATGCAACTAAAGAGATGTACAGTTTCTCCTGGCTCAGCTAATTATCGCTAATGCAATCCCACCCACGCGCTATTCATACGGTATTGTGCTGAGACGATCAATGCAAATGGTAAACACCCCCAACAATGCCTTAAAAAGCATAAAGTTCATCATCAGATTCATTCACTTTCCTGTAACATGTACATATTTTACTAGTTGGACGTCGGCACAGCCATTAACTAGGAAAATAAAAAATGGCACTCCATGTCAAAAAGGTTGCCGACCCATGCTTTAGACAATTAGCTTCTGATAGGTGGTGTACTGAATTGGAGGTGTACCTGTGAATGTATTTTAAGGCCTACCTTCAAACTCAGTGCCTCTTTGTTTGACATCATGAGAAAAGAAAACAGCCAAGACCTCAGAAAAACAAATTGTGATCCCAGAACAACAGCAAAGGACCTTGTGAAGATGCCGGAGGAAACAGGTAGACAAGTATCTATATCCACAGTAAAATGAGTCCTATATCGACAACCTGAAAGGCTGCTCAGCAAGGAAGAAGCCACTGCTCCAAAACTGCCATAAAAAAGCCAGACTACAGTGCACAAGTGCACATGAGGACAAAGATCTTACTTTTTGGAGAAATGTCCTTTGGTCCGATTAAACAAAAATTGAACTGTTTGGCCATAATGACCATTGTTATGTTTGGAAGAAAAAGGGTGAAGCTTGCAAGCCGAAGAACACCGTCCCAACTGTGAAGTATGGGAGTGGCAGCATCATGTTATGGGGGTGCTCTGCTGGAGGAGGGACTGGTGCACTTCACAAAATAGATGGCATCTTGAGGATGGAAAACTATGTGGCTATACCGAAGCAACATCTCAAGGCATCAGCCAGGAAGTTAAAGCTCGGTCGCAAATGGGTCTTACAATTTGACCCCAAGCATACCTCCAAAGTTGTGGCAAAATGGCTTAAGGACAACAAAGTCGAGGTATTGGAGTGACCATCACAAAGCCCTGACCTCAATCCAAAAGAAAATTTGTGGGCTGAACTGAAAAGCATGTGCAAGCAAGGAGGCCTACAAACCTGACTCAATTCCACCAGTTCTGTCTGGAGGAATGGGCCAAAATTCCAGCAACTTATTGTGAGAAGCTTGTGGAAGACTACCCAAAATATCTGACCTAAGTTAAAAAGGCAACGCTACCAAATACTAACAAAGTGTATGTAAACTTCTGACCCACTGGGAATGTGATGAAAGAAATAAAAGCTGAAATCAATCACTCTATTATTATTCTGATATTTCACATTCTTAAAATAGAGATCATAATAGGGCTGGGACGATTCATCGACGTCATCGATTACCGAAATACGTCGATTTGCATAACATGCGTCGGCATGTTGCAATGGAGTAATTAAAATGGCAGCACCCGGTTTAAGTATGGATTCCCCTGAAGAACAAGCTGCAGCTAAAAAAAAAAATCTTGCCTACGGTCATCTAAAACGTGGGAGTATTTTAGCCAGAGACCCAACAATGTGGTGCTGTGTAAGCTATGCAAATTGGAAATGGCTTATCACGGCAGTACAACCGCCATGAACGAACACTTGAAGCGAAAGCATCCCAGAGCGCTTTGTCAAGACGGCAGCAAGGCAGCACCATAAGACCAGTTTACTTTTTGTCCCCACCCAAGCATGACATATTAGTATTACAACACATGTTTCTGTTAGTAGTAGTCACTTTAAATTGATTTTCTAAATGTTTCCTCATTGCCCCATGTTAAAAGTAATTTCTGCACTGCTGCTAACGTAGGGTGACCATACGTCCTCTTTTCCCCGGACATGTCCTCTTTTTCGGCCTTAAAAAAAGCATCCGGCCGGGATTTCTAAATTTGCGAAAATGTCCGAGATTCGGCTTTAGTTGTATTATGACGTGCATCTGGTCTAATACTTCATTGTGCGCGCATATTTGCATTGCTTTAACCCCTCTTTGTAAGTCCCGCCTTCTCGCACACCAGTTGGTCAATTATAAGAGGCTTGCAGCAACTATTGGCCAAATTCCTGCCTGTCAATCTCTCCGCAAATGCGCAAAGCGCTGTTGTGTTCGGCATCAAACAGTTGCTTGAGAGCAGCAGCAAATGACAGCTGAGTGGAAACAATGCCCAAAAGAGAGCGCAAATTTACAAAATTCCCATGCCAGGTCCAGGTCGAGATCCGTGGGAAGCAGAATGTATGACATGTAAAGCTGGCACTTATGTGTCAGTTGCTAATAAAGGTGCAAGTGATTTAGAAGCACACATTAGCTCTGCGAAGCATAAAGGGTCAGCAAAAGGTGAAAGATCATCAGGTAAATTAACGGACTACTTTTTGCGACCAGGTAAAATTGTTATCACATTGCTTCATTTTCCATGGCCATTCAAAATAATACTAATAGTTAATGAAGGTACACTCATGGCATCAAATATTTTATTTTAGTACATGGACATTCAAAAGAATGTTGGAAATGTTTATTTATTTATATATATGTGTTATGCTAAGAGTTTCTTTTTCACTGTATTAAAGTTTGCATTCATAGTAACACTGTTTTTTGTTGCAGAATAATGCCCTGCAGTGCACACTTTGTTTCTTGTACATTTGTTTGCGTTTAAGAGAAGATGATTTAATAAAATATTGAAATATTAATGACAAGTTTTGTATATTTATTTTGGGTTAATTGTTATATTAATCAAGTAATAATTATAAAAAATCTTTAGAATAATCTGCAAATTAGTCGTTAGATTAATAAAAAATAATAAAAAATAAAAAATCATCATTAGGTGCAGCCCTAGATCATAACTGACCTAAGACAGGGAATGTTTTCTACGAATTGTGAAAAACTGAGTTTAAATGTATGTAAACTTCTGACTTCAACTGTACAATCTGTTATATACAGGTAGGAAGTAGGATATGTAAAATAAATAAAATTGACTAAGATTGTTATTGCACATTTTTAGCTCAACTGGCTTGATGAAGCTGCCTGAGCTTTGCTGTAAACCATGGTTTGTCATTGTTAAACTTTAAATAAGTCCTAGTAGGAATGCACATATCCTCACAGAAACTGTCATATGATGTCACAGTATCTGTGAGCTCATCCAGATTGGTGTCTGCAGTTTCAAAAACACTCCAATCAGTGCAGTCAAAAACAGGCTTGTAGTTACAGCTCTGCCTCATTGGTCCATCTCTTTACAGTCCTTACTACAGGCTTTGTTGATTTAAGTTTGTGCCTGTAGTTCAGAAGATGATGAACAAGACAGTGATCAGAGAGTCCCAAAGCTGCTTGAGGGACAGAGCGATATGCATCCTTTATTGTTGTGCAGCTATGACCAGTATATTTCTCTCTAGTGTAGCATGTAACGTGCTGTCTGTATTTTGGCAGTTCACGGGTGAGATTTTAACAGAGCAAATCGCCGAGAATACTATGTGAGTCTGGGTATTGTTGTTCCGTGTCTGTGATCTGATCAGCCAGCTGATTCAGCGCTGTGTTCACACATGCTTGTGGAGGAATGTAAACACTCACCAGAATAAATGAGGAAAACTCCCACGGTGAGTAGAAATGCTTAGTTAATAAAGAGCGTTTCCAAATTAGGAATATTGACAATTTATAGCTCTGAGATAACTTTGTAACCTTTTCCAGCTTTATGCAAAGCAACAATTCTTGATTATAGGTCTTCCGAGATCTCTTTTGCGAGGCATGGTCCAAGTCAGCAGATGCTTCTAGTAAATAGCGCTCAAGTCAAAGTAGCGCTAACCCACAACTCCAAACTCATTTCATTAACTGGAAGCCAGGCTTGCCAACTTCCAACTCTAATTAGCTTTTGTTGACATCATTAGCCTAGAGGTTCACATTTTCCACAGCACTGTGAATGTTTAATGGGATGTGTTCAATAAAGACATTAACAATAATACTTGTTTGTATGTTGTTAGCTTAAGCACATTTTTGTTTGTCTATACTTGTGACTTTGAAGATGAGATCACTGTCCACCATCGAAAGCACCTACAAAGGGCACGCGCGAGTGTCGGAACTGGACCTTGGAGCACTGAAAGAAGGTCGTCTTGTCTGATAAGTCCTGCTTTCTTCTACATCACGTGGATGGCCATGTATGTGTGTGCCATTTACCTGGGGAAGTGATGGCACCAGGATGCACTGTAGGAAGATGACAAGCCGGTGGAGGGAGTGTGATGTTCTGGGCAATGTTCTGCTGGGAAAAAGCAGAATGCTGGTCATTCATGTGGATGTCAATCTGACATGTGCCACCTACCTAAACATAGTTGCAGACCAGGTATACCATTGCCATGAAGGGGTATTCCCTGATGGCAGTGGCCCCTCTCAGCAGGATAATGTGCCCTGCCACACTGCACACACGGTTTGAGAATGGTTTGAGGAACATGGTGAAGAGTTCAAGGTGTTGCCCTGGCCTCCAAATTCTCAATCCGGTTAAGCATATGTGGAATGTGCTGGACCAACAAGTCTGATCCACGGTGGCTAGACCTCTCAACTTACAGGACTTGAAGGATCTGCTGCTAATGTCTTGGTGCAGATACCACAGGACACTTTCAGGGGTCTTGTAGAGTCTATGCCTCAGCAGGTCGGTGCTGTTTTGGCGGCATGCGGAGGACCAACAGTATATTAGGCAGGCAGTCATAATGTTTTGGCTCATCTGTGTAGACATTAGAGTGACATTTAAGTTGGCATTAAATTAAAATTGACCCTTTTTATTTTCTTAATGCATGTTACTGGTCTCATTTTGAATGATTCATTCATGCTTAATTTGTTTTTTTTATAAAAAAAATAAAATAATTTGACCTCAATCTTTGATCAAAATATCATAACTTGCTCTTCCACTTATATGACTGACTCTTGTCTGCTGACGTATAGGAGGCTGTCTGGCAGTTCAGCCAATAGTCAAAAGTTTTCCGTCAGTTTTAACCACGCCACTTCAAGAGCCCGTCATGTAAACACATCTGGTGTCAGTAGAAGCTGCAAACACAGAGTCGCAATTTCATCTGTTCCCACACAAAACCCTGTTCCATACCAAAACTACATTGGTCACAGGAACACTGGCTTGAATTTTTACATTTAGAAGGAATAACAGCTAATTTTAGTGTACTGCGATTTAAAACGTTGAAATAGTGATTTTTTACTTGCTTGTTTCTCATTCATCTGCACTGGACTTCCACAATGGCTCCAGTCTCATCATATGCTGTGTGCATTTGTGGGCTGGTTATGTAATTATAATGGAATGCCCAATTCCCAATGCACTCTTAAGTCCTCGTGGTGGCATAGTGACTCGCCTCAATCCGGGTGGCATTTGTCCTCCTAGTGGAGGCCCACGCTATTCTCCGCGGAATCCACGCACAACTCACCACGCACCCCACAGAGCGCGAACCACATTATAGCGACCATGAGGAGGTTACCCCATGTGACTCTACCCTCCCTAACAACCGGGCCAATTGGGTTGCTTAGGAGACCTGTCTGGAGTCACTCAGCACGCCCTGGGATTCGAACTCGCTAACTCCAGGGGTGGTAGTCAGCGTCTTTACTCACTGAGCTACCAAGGTATTGAGAACGGTTCTCAGTTTCCCCGGTTACTGGAGCTGACATGATCAGCATGAGTGTGTGTGGCCGTAAACTAAAGCCTACTGGCTATTTTTTTTAAAGGGACAAGCCGTTTGACATGTCCTGTCCCCACTTCCTGTTTCAATAGGAAATACATCAAAACACCAAATAGAACTGCGCTCAAAGCATTTCACTGCGACTTTAAAATACGGACAAAGGGTTGCAGGCAAAAACACAATAAGAACGTATCGTTATGAGAGTATATCAATCTTTTTAGGGTTGGGGCAGTGGTGGCTCAGCGGTTAAGGCTCTGGGTTACTGATCAGAAGGTTGGGGATTCAAGCCCCAGCACTGCCAAGATGCCACTGTTGGGCCCTTGAGCAAGGCCCTTGACCCTATCTGCTCCAGGGGCGCCATATCATGGCTGACCCTGCACTCTGACCCCAGCTTAGCTGGGATATGTGAAAAAAAAGAATTTCACCATATATGCGCAAATGTATGATGTGTGATAAATAAATTAATTAAAATCTGACTGCTCGTTACCCTGCTTATAACATGAATACTTGCTAAAACAAAATGGACATGAAACAATAATTTGAGTTTGAATTATTTTATTAGCTTACTACTAAACATCACAAAGTAAAATGAGAAGTAGGAAAGAGGACTCAATATATCTGGATGACCAGTGAAATGTCACTTTATGGGCAGTTATTATTCAGAAATATTTTACTGCTAGATGACACGATTGATCATTCAGAATAGAGTATTCCAGAGCATCACTACAAAAGGACTAACCTTGCTATTAAAATGGATACAAGAAGGGATGTTGTGATAATATGGCTCAGGTATTTTAATCATACGTGGAAACCCCACATATGGTAATGAACACCAAGTGCTTTAGTTATTGTTTCATGTCCGTCTGAATTAGCACTGAGTGCCTGCTTAAAAACGGAAGGGAGTGTGTGCAGTTTCGGCTCACCTGTGGCTCTCTTTCTCCGGGTAATATTGGCGTAAATGATTAATCATGTATCGATGTATTACTATAACGGCATTTTAATGCCATTAATCAAAGTGCATTATTGACGTTCGCATGCTCTATAGATTACAGCCGTGCAAGGAAACAGGAAGAACTCGCCTGCGCGTTTTAAACCATAAACCAGTATACGGCACTCGCGTCGAGCGATGTCGGCAAACAGTGCCTGTTTTAAACGTTTTTTGGCCAATCGCTGTTGTAATTGACTGCAAAAAGAAAACGTTTCCAGAAAGGAGAAACGCATGGGGCTTCTCGCTCAGCGAATCATTTTCTCCACTTGCCATTTTCAAGTGCACACAACATGTGCAGAACTGTGATGTCATCAAGTTGACCCACATGAAACACAGGCGGAGCTTGTTTATCTACAGAGCCATACAGGTGCATTAGCAGAGGTTGTAACTGTACCTGTATATTTGACTCTGTTTCTTTCACCAAACCTTTTGCTCCAGATGCGTCATTAAACGTGAGGTGAACCGCGGTGCTAATGCTTACCGAACTGTGGGTGGCAAACTGTACGGTTCGTTTTTTTTTTTACCGAGAACCGTTAATCCCCTAGTTTCCACCAGATTATTTCAGTGCAAATAGCCACACTGTGTGGCAGGCTTTTTTCTTCCCTTCTCCCATTTTCTCCCCAATGTGGAATGCCCAATTTCCAATGCGCTCTAAGTCCTCGTGGAGGCGTAGTGACTCGCCTCAATCCGGGTGGCAGAGGACGAATCGCAGTTGCCTCCGCGTCTGAGACCGTCAATCCGCGCATCTTATCACGTGGCTTGTTGAGCACGTTACGGCGGAGACGTAGCGTGTGTGGAGGCCCACGCTATTCTCCGCGGCATCTACGCACCCCACCGAGAGCGAGAACCACACATTATAGCAACCACGAGGAGGACACCCCATGTGACTCTACTCGTCCTAGCAACCGGCCAATTTGGTTGCTTAGGAGACCTGGCTGGAGTCACTCAGCACGCCCTGGATTCGAACTCGCGACTCCAGGAGTGGTAGTCAGCGTCAATACTTGCTGAGCTACCCAGGCCCTGTGGCAGGTATTTTTACACCTATTGCAAATAGTCACTATGATAATAATAATAATAATAATAATAATAATAAATGTTATATTTCTGATATTACTGAAGTTTCTAATGCTTTCCATCATTAATACCCTGAGATGCAAGCAAAAAAGCAAAGGCGAAAGGCACCATATGGATCTAAAAGATGAATGGGACCCCGTCTCACCACCACAGTAAATAAAAATAATGTCATACTTCCAAAATATGTCTTTGCATATATTTTGAATGCAGTAAATAACTTAATCAAAATTGGCTGTTAAGGATGCATTTGATAGTTCAAAAAGAACCTACGTATATTTCCACGAATATATGGCTGAACAATTAATCAAATTGCAATATGACAAAGTTTATACATTTTTAAATATAAAATAAAATAAAGGCCCTATAGTCTGCATGCACTCTGTGCTTCAAAGTGAATGAGCAGCTTTTTGACAAATAAATAAATAAAGTGCAATGTTTAGTTTAGGATTATACAGACCCTTAAAACAAAGAACTGTGGAAGAACCATGGTACAGCGACGGTTTCAGAAGGAAATACCATGATATTTAATCCACCATATCCATGTATCATGGTATTACCATACATGTCCCAAAAGCCATTTTCCAAAAGTACACCGTTTCTGTTTTGTTACTAGAATTCTATTATTAATGATAATGCACAACACAAATCACACCATCAACAATCATCCAGGATTCAGTGTGTGTATTATTTCTAATAACAGCAGCTGTGAAGCATCAATTATTCTGTTTCACAAGCACTAATAATACTTAGAGCTCATTATATCTGCCTGTATATAGAAATAATCAACATATGACTCATAATGTGTAGAAAAACAAATCAATTTTAACTGCTGTATGAAGCCTAATATTACAGCAAACAGCAGCAGAAAAAAATGCCAAAAAGTCTTTGGCATCCAGTGCATATTTTCTGGTGCTCATATAAGCAGGTTACAGTATTCACACCGGGCCAGTGAGCCACACGGTGCCACGTAGCAGGAGCGTCCCAGAGGCAACAATGAGTCTTGTGTTTTGGCCCTGAGCCTGTTTTGCCAAGCGGAACACATTGAAATAAGCAGAAAATGTTATAAATGCACTATAAACCTATTTATCAACACAAACATGCAATATCGGCTTTTATGGATCAGCACAAAATAATGGAGTAAACTACCTGTTTTTTTAAAAAGGCATCTGTGTAGGCTTTGTGCAAGTTTCAAATGCAGTGACAGACACACAAACATTTTCTATTTATGGTAATCTAAATGAATCCAGACAATAAAGTGTATGCTTATTTATATTCTGCAGTTTGAGGTTTAGGCTCCATTCCATTTAAATTAATTACCATTTTAATTTAAATGTGATCCCTCTACACATGTAGATTAGATGCAAGTTTTATGACGATAAAGTTTATAAATATTCTACATGTTACAAGTGTGTCTATCAGTGTTTATCCAATTGACGAATTGTAATTTATGCGCAAAATCTGAATACCATGAAAAACTATTTGCGAGTACAGCAGCATTTTTATCACGTGTTCAAGAGAACAAAATAGTCACTTCTGGGAAAATTGGTGCAAAATATAAATAAAAATGGAAGTTGAAGCCAATGAGGTTCTTTTATTAAAAGTAATAAATTACATGGGGTTTAGAGTGCGCAGACAAAACGCTCTGATGAATTTCATGTTTGCTAGCGTTCAGTGGCAAATGTCTTAAGTCTCAGAGCAAAAGTGTGCCACAGTTCTGGGAAATAGTAGCCGATAATTTTGATGACAGGATAACCAGCATTTGAGATGCTATGCCATGATAATGGTGATATTCTCTTTGCAAATGATCATGTGTTCACATGGCTTAAGGCAAAGTCACATGACTTTTTCATGCACATCTATATTCATATTCTAGCCTATTGGAATATATTGAGTAAATTTTGTTTTCATCATAGTTTACGTGCATGTCTTCTTATTGAATACAAAAATGTATTCACCTCAAATGGCCGCATTAGTTTTTTTTTTTTTTTTTTTTTTTTAAATTAGCATTTGAGATTTTATTTGCATCTTGGAGTTTGCTTCCAGCATTTTGTATACAATATCCCAAAATCTGCATAAAAACATGTGAATGGAAACCCAAACTTATGACACACAAATGCTGCTGTAGTGATTGCACTATGGAGGGGAGTGATAAATCACTGGCTATAAAGACTAAAATAACACAGACTGTAACTGATCCATGCTCCAATAGAAACTCAAGTGATGCTCAAACGGTCACCCTTAACAGTCCGTTGAACTTCAAAAATCGTATTTTATTTTTTATCTTAGAATGTTTTATCAGTTTCATAATGTAGGTTATTGTGATATAGAATAGATCAAGAGTTGCTCATAAAACGTAAGTCTGATGATGACGATATACAATTTCTTTATCCATTAGCTTTCTTGCCAGTAAACATTGAGCTAAATAATGCTTCTAAGGTTACAATACTAATTAAAAGGGACAGTTCACCCAAAAATGAAAATTCTCAACATTTACTCACTCATATGCCATCCCAGATTTGTATGACTTTCTTCTGCTGAACACAAATTAAGATTTTTAGAAGAATATTTCAGCTCTGTAGGTTCATACAATGCAAGTGAATGGGTGCCAAAATTGTGACGCTCAAAAGCACATAAAGGCAGCATTAAAGTAATCCATATGACTCCAATGGTTAAATGTATAACTTCTGTAGTGATATAATAGGTGTGGGTGAGAAACAGATCCATTTGCAGATCCATATTCAAGTCCATTTTTGCTAGAAATTCTTCTCCCTCCCAGTAGGGGGTGTATGCATGAAGAATGTGAATCACCAAAAACAAAAGAATGTGAAAGTGAAAGTTAAAGTGGAGGTTGACCGAAGTCTTTCTAGCAAGTCAGTCCACTATCGGCCATCTT